>NW_018251932.1:27178-69776 GCF_001263595.1 Phalaenopsis equestris | reverse complement strand
TCCATCACAACAATTTAATGCAAATGTGCTTGGATTTGGCAAAGATATCTTAAGCATGTGCATTTTTGGAAATAAGATCCCTTAATTTGGGGGACCTTTGGTCCATGGCTTGATTTAGGTGGTTTCATGGTGTTTGGACTGGTCACTAGGTCCAACTAATCGCTGTGGTGGAGTTAATTTGGTGACTTTAAGGTGGTTAGGTCACATTTAGTGCATGGGTCCAAGTGGGTGCAAACGACCAAAACTTGGGTTTGGGATAGGTTAGCCATGTGTTGGGGACTTAGCCAATTTGGGGCTAAATATAGGAATTTTGGATTTAGGCCGAAATAAAATGGATTTGAGACTTCACAAAGGTCAATTGATGGTTGATTTTGATGTATAGGAATGTCATAAAGATTTTTCAACATTAATTGAGGCCAATTGACTAGGCTATGGGTTCAATTGGGTGAGATTAAGTCATATGGTCAAAATTGGGGTTTTGACCCAAATCACAATTGGGCTCAAATCATGGACCCATTGAGCTTGGATTTTGTTTAGTTTGGTCATATCAAAAATGAATATGAGTTTAAGATTGAAATTGGGGTCAATTAAGATCAAATTGGTGGATATGTGAGATGGATTTGGGGAATTTTGGGTCTTTAAAGTGAAATTTGGGGATTTTGGTTAAAGATGGTCAAATTGGCCAAATTGGGTCATGTAGTAGTTGAAAGAAATGAAATTAAGAATTTTTGGGATTTATTGAGTTTTTCTGGGAATTTTTGGAATTTTTGGGATTTTGGGCCAAAGAGGGGTATTTTGGTAATTAGGGGGTGCCTTAAGGGTCAAAAGGCCAAGATGGGTATTTTGGTAGAGTTGAGGCACCAATCATCACCAATAAGCCATGGACCAAAGGAAGCCCCATTTTGGGTTCTCTACAATGTGGTCTTAGCCAAACCATAGCCCTAGGGCTAGTAGGTTTAGGGGACCATCTACATGAGTATCCCAACAGGTCAAGGGATCTAGACTAGAAGTTTGAGTTCAGGGTTGTGAGTGAATGTGGGTGTAGATGAGTGTAGTGAATGCCTTAGCTCCAGACCAAGACCCGGGGTCAACCCTAAGGTTCAAAAATCCTAAGGGTGACTCATCTTGAATTTTCCCACAGTGACCCCACCTAGAGGTTGAGAGTAATATGTGGAACTCCAAGTTGAGTAAAGAAGAGGGTAGATTTTCTAATGGTGAGGGTTCCAAGTCTAGTTTTCTAGGAATAGTCAAAAGGAAAAGTCCTATGGCTAGACCCTAGGCTATTAAAGAGGAGGAACTAAACCTCAACCAAAATTGAGGTCAACAGATTCTCCCTTTGTTGTAGAAATCATATACCCTTTTTAGAATAAATGTTTCTCAACACATTTTAACAATTCAATTGGCCAGATCAAAAATTAAATGAAGAACGGAGTTCAAATCATCATAAATTATCGACATTTAAAACCGTAGAAAACAAAATCAATTCTTCACAAAACCATTTCTTCAAAGTATGGAGAAGGATAAAGGAGACTACTCAGAATTCATGAGAAGGATACAATAAAACACAGACTTCATATATAAAAATAAATTTACAAACAAAAGAAATGAAAAATATAACTTATCTCACATCCTTCCCAAGAAAATCCCTAGAAGTTCTCTCCAAGCCTTTCTCTCTTTACAAGAACTCTCAATTCTCTATTAGAAGTGTAAAGAAGAAGAAATCTCCCACCTTTCCTCTCCTCTTACAACCCTAAAAGACAATCTCCAAGCCATTTACTTTTTCTCTCTATCTCTCCCTCTTGATTCTCACGCCACCTATCTTTTTTTACCCTCCCTCCTTTGAAGTTCTTCTCCAACATGATTTTATTTTGGGCTGCCTTCTTTGAAAAGAATTTCAATTTTGCTTCAAAATTCAAACGTCAAACCTTTGAATTTAAAAGATTTGCCTCTTTGATCCAAGAGTCAAATCTCTTCAAATTAGAACCTTCCAAAGTATCTAGATGCATTAAATCACTCCATGGGATGATTAGAACAAGTTTCCCTTTGAAAATTTGCACAAAATTCATCTCGAACCGTCTTAATTTGAAAAAGTTGCATCTTGCATCTGACGTATCATGCACCGATCTGGTGCATCATGCACCGATCTGGTGCATCATGCACCAGTGCTTTGAATTTTGGCACATCATGCGCCAGTTTGGCACATCATGCGCCAAACCCCAAAATTGGTTGTTTTTGCTCCAAATTTTGTTCATTTTGCCATTTTTTCTCCAAATGCTAAAAAAGGTTTACCTGCAACAAAAACACAAAATTGTCTTTCTTTAAAGTGCAATATCACAAAAAATAGACATCAAAAGGGTATTTAAAAAAGAATATTTATTTTGTGTATCAAATTTTGAGTGGTGAGGGTTGCTTTTCTAGTCCTCTAGAAATAGTCAATAGAAAAGTCCTATGGCTAGACCCTAGGCTACTAAAGAGGAAGCTAGACCTCAACCAAAAGTGAGGTCACAGGCTTTTAGAACAAACCCCAACCATTATGCTCTTCTAAGTTTCAAGGTGGGAGAACTCATTAACAGCTGCTTTGACAAAGCTTGCAAAAGAGTTTGCCTTCTTGAAAGAGGACCAAATTCCAATTTCAGTACAAGGATGACATGTTCTCTCTCAAATAGACATGGACGTGCTTTACAAAATTGGTGTTGATGCAACACTAATAGCTATAAGGAAAGAAGAAAAGAAAGATTGACAACAACCATTCATAAAATATTTGTAGAATAGGAGGCAACTAGAAAGTAGTTCTTCTTTAAACCAAATCAAGTAGTCAACTCTCTAAGGAACAACTTCCTCTACTGTATGTCTTTGGAATATATGTAGCTACAATGTCTAAGAAAACCTGAAGCTCAAGACATTGTCAAAGAAGTATACCAAGTTGTTTGTGGTGCACAACAATTAGGGCCAAGAATCAAAAAAAAATAAAAAAAATCAAGTACTATTGGACGACAATGATGGCAAACTGCGTGAAAACTACTAATAAGTGTCACCAGTGCTAGGTGCATAGGTTTATCTTACACCAACCTCAAAATGTGTTATACCGAACAATTGTGTCATGGTTGTTCAAGTGTTGGCGCATTAGTATAGTGGACTCTCTAGACCCTCCATCTTCAATATTCCACTGGTTTATTCTTACTGCTACAGATTGCTTCTCTAAATGGACAAAAGAAATTATGCTTTGGGAAGTTAGGGTAAATCAGGACCACAAGTTCTTTAAGACTCAAATCATCCACAAATTCAAAGTTCCTTGAAGGTTAATTTAGACAACCAAACGTCCTTTAAGAACACAAAAATAAATGACTTCATCCAGAGACATGGGATAAACTGGACATATTTGATGATCTATTACCCTAATGTCGATGGTTTAGTTGAAGGATTCAAAAAAACTTTGGTTTAAATCTTAAAAAGCTCATTTTTTTTGGCATCATAAGACAGTGGCAAGAGCAATTTTCAGAAGATTTATTGGTCTATCGCACCACATATCTAACACCAACACTGTCAACATCATTTTCACTAGTGTATGGGTCTGAAACTATACTTCTGCTTGACGTGCAACTCCCCTCTCTTGAAGTAGAAATTTCTAAGAAAATAATCAAGGAACAAAATGTAAAATTTCAACTCAAAAACTTGATAGTTTCAAGGGCAAATGCTTGAAGGATCAACAAAACTAGTAGATGTATCAAGCTAAGATGATACAGGCCCACAATAAACTTGTTCATGCAAGAACATTGTGAATTGGTGGCTTTATTTTGGTACTCCGAATATCTATTCTCACTCATCATAAGGTGACACCACTTGCAATAACACAATTCTCTATGTTTTGAAAAATGGCCAAAAAATTGACCCAAATTATATTTAGCGGCTAGTGTGCAAAATAAATATGTTATAAAATTGATTAATTGCTTACAAACTAGGGGTACTACACAAGTCTACGAATCATTTCAATTAATATAGATTTTTCTTTACAAGCCCCAGTATCATATCACATTACAAAAAGGGCTATGTCTTACACTCTACTGGGTGAGGTTCTCTACAAAAGATCATTCGATCAAATTTAGCTATGATGTATGAACAGAGTCGAAGTACAAAATATTGTCAAAGAAGTACATGACGGGTTTGTGTTGCGCTCACCAGTCAAGGCCAAAGATGAAATGAAGATCAAAAGACTCAGATATTATTGGCCAGCAATGATGTTCGACTGCATGGATACAGCCAGAAGATGTCACCAGTACCAAGTGCATGGGGTTGTCTTGCACCAACCTCCAAATGTGCTACACCCAACCGTCACCTCGTGGCTGTTTGAGTGTTTGGGCACATACATAATAGGTCCGATATACCCTCCGTCTTCTGGTGTACATAGATTCATACTCGTTGCTACAGATTACTTCTCCAAATGGGCAGAGGCAATACCGCTACGAGAGGTTACGACACATCACGTCCTTCAATTCTTCAAAAGCCAAATTTTCTACCATTTCAGAGTACCGCAAAGAAAAATTTCTGATAATGGGACAACCTTTAAAAGTACTAAAATCAACAATTTCACCAAAAGACACGTGATAGATTTTACAATTTATTATCCTAGGGCAAATGGCCTGTACGAGGCCTTCAACAAGACATTGGTACATATTTTAAAGAAAACACTGGATGAAAACAAAATAGATTGGCTCAACAAATTTTTAGAAGCTTTGTGGGCCTATGGGATGACATTCAAGACTCCCACTCAGTGTACACTCTACATGCTTTTGTACTGGTCCGAGGTCGTACTTTCGTTAGAAGTCCAGACGCCATCGCTCAAAGTCGTTGTCGTTAATCAACTTACAAAAGAAGACGAAGAAAGTGCAAAACTCAAACTTGAAGAGTTAGAGAGTCTTGATGGAAAATGACTAGAAGCACAAAAAAATTTGGAACTTTACCAGGTAAAGATGGCACAGATGGTACAAGCTCATGAAAAATTGGTCCGTGACAAGTTGGTCCACCCAAGGACGTTCAAAGTTGTTGACCTCGTTCTCGTTCTCAAAAGACCCATTCTTGCATGCCACAAGATAGGTGAGAAATTTGAGCCAACATGGGAGAGTGCATTTGTCGTAGAAAAGGTTTACGTAGGAGGAGCCTACCAGCTACAAGATTTCTATGGTGAAAGACCAATGATGTCAATCAACGGACGATACCTGAAGACACACTACGCAACCTGACATTGTTTCACAGTGCTTAATTTGAAAATTTGAAATTTTGATTATTCTAGGGTTATTTATTTAGCCAAACGTCTATGACCGGGTCCAAAAATTTTGTAATAAAATTAACCTCAATTCAATGAAAATTTTTTTAAATTACACATTTCAATTTACTCCTTTCTACCTTTAAATTTGATGTTACTAAATTGAGCAATATACATACATAAATAAATAATTCTCTCACCAACATAAATTAAACTTTTCTTTAATAAACACTTTATTTTGTTCTTGTCACACTAAATTTTAACTCACTGATTTTTTTCTATCGTTTTCAGAAAAATTTCAGGCCAAAGACTGATCTTTGATTTTAAAGATGGCTGGAACCTTGCACTAAACAAGGAATGGGCACCACAAGACGACACCATAGACTTCAACATGGACTTCAGTCAAGTCGACATAAACTATGAGGGTCCTCTAATGGATGTGGTTAGCCGTAAGGAAAGAGAAGGGCTACCATCACTGCTAAGGTTTGGTACCAGAAATATTTCCTCACTGAAGGGGAAAAATGTGATAGTAAAACAAGACCGGATGGAGGGGACTAGTCACCTACCGTCTATGATAGCTACACCAACCGGGGGCCTAGTCAATGATAAAAGACTACCAGATGCACCGCTATGGAGAACTCAGCACAGGAACGCTAACCACTTAAAGCATAGGGATTTCTTATTCAAAGAGAAAAGATGCCAGAAGGAGGCAGAAAGTTTGCTCACCCCTATTCCTGAGGGGAACATATATCATTCGCGCATGAGAGAGACCTCTTCCAGTTTTCCTACTATAGAGTATGAGTCTAGATTTGATACAAAGCCGGAAATACCACAAGTTTTAGATGTTCTTTGTACGGGTTGCCCGACATGCAACGCCGAGATACATGCACGTACACAGCTATAGAAGCATTTGTTGAGTGCCCGGACTGAAATTTCCTCCACCTTGAGTGCTACAGTACTTTAGAGGAGTATGTATCCTCTGATGATGGATTTCAAACCAAAAATGACTCTATGAATGTAGGACCATATGTCATATTGAATACAGAGCCATATATCCTATCAGACGTAGAGTCATACATTCCGCTACAGGAAGAGAGAGCATCAACATGGATTCTCGTCGACGTGAAAATTAAGGAACATCCTCGACAACCGTCGATCTTAAGTACAACAGAATACTATAAAATGAGTAAAGTAAACAAAATGGATTTTGAATTCTATGAAGAAGTTCAAGGAAGGTTCAATAATATACTAGAAGAATTGGATCTATATACCAGGGTCTTCTCCGAAAGTGATGAAAGAAGTATTCTTTACTACATATTTGATCGGAGAGACAGAGGTTGAGTAGGCCTCCTGATAGAAAGAACCCATTCCAAGCCACGAAAATGGATGCGTGGAAAGGGCAGGATCACCATATAGTGTGGTTGCTATTACAACTTCACTAACAATAGACAAGAAAATCCTCCTAGGATTCTCAGACATGATCAGATGGATCTGCTACCCCCCATGATAAAGTGGATGATTAAGAGAATGGTCTGATGGAGCATACTTCCAGATGACTGTATTCTCAGTAGTTGTATTATCAACATATATAATGAAGGTTCGACACCGTAGGATGTCCTTAACCAGTGGGTTCAGTGCTGGTTATTAAAGGAAATGGAGCACACATCGCCAAACACTGCATTCCAAGGGTTTGACACCGTAGGGTGTCCTTGACCTTATGGAAAAAATATGACAGCGAAATGCCATATGGATTCTGACGAAACCCAGAGCTGGAAAAATTATTATCTTACGAGTTATGAGAGGATTGCACCTCTAAGCACATGCAAAAGGAACTCTTGTCTTGGAGCATAGCTTAGTAGGTCCGCTCGATCAGGAGCTTGCCTCTTTAGAGGCAGACACTTAAAGGATTACTTTTTTACTACATATAGTCATAGCAGATATGATATATATTAGACATGCTAGGCCTATGATATGTAGTCGACATAGGATATTTTTGGGTGTACTTTGATGCAGTCATGCATAATTGTATTTTTTGAGGCTTTAGCTTGCACTCAATCTGTAACACTTATTGGAGCAGATTAATGAAATCTCTTTCAGGATTTTGTTTGTTTGTTCAATTGCCCTTTTTGTACGATAGATAAAAGCCACAGAGCCATACTTTGGTTCAGAATACAATGAACAAAGAACAAAACAATTAAAAATTTTTTTGATGATAATATATTTCAATAATACAAAAAAAACTCTCTTTTGATAAAATCACCAACCAACTAAAATTAAATTTTGAAAATGTATTTTGATAATTAAATGTGATAAAAGCAACAAGAAAATAAAATAAATCTATTGAGTTTATTCTCTCGATTTTGAGGTCTCTTACTCTTTGCTCGCGCAGCACGACTATCCTTGTCTGGACTAATTCTCTTCATATCCTTACAAAATTCTACATTCGACATAAAACCTTACAAAATCTTACACATCTTCCTAACCAATGTCAATCTTTTCACATGACACGCATATATGAATTTGACAACACAAACTTTTTGCACTACATTCCTTCCCTTGAGGCCAATACTGAAAAGTTATTTCCCTTTTCACAACCTTTCGAGATTGGTGTAAGGCCCCCTCCATGGCATCCAATTCTCTACCTATATCTTTGAGATAGGAGTAGGATTCCCCTTCATGGAACATCAGATCCTATTATCATTCTTTTGAGATTAGTGTAATGCCCCCTCCATGCCTTCCAATTCTCTACCCACATCTTTGAGGTTGGTGTAAGGCCCCCTCCATGGCTTCCAATTTTCTACCCACATCTTTGAAGTTATTGTATAGCCCCCGCCACGGCTTATAATTCCTTACCTACATCTTCAAGATTGGTGTAAGGCCCCCTTCATGGCATCCAATTCTCTACCTACATTTTCGAGGTTGGTGTAAGGCCCCATCCACGGCTTCCAATTCTCTACCTATATCTTAGAGATTGGTATAAGGCCTCCTCCACGGCATCCAATTCTCTACCTATATCTTTAAGATAGGAGTAAGACTCCCCTTTATGGAACATCACATCATATTCTCAACCTTTTGAGATAGGTATAAGACCCCCTCCATGGCATCCAATTCTCTACCTATAACTTTTGAGATTGGTATGAGAACCCCTCCATGGCATCCAATTCTCTATCTGTATCTTCGAGATGGGAGTAAGACTCCCCTATATGGAACATTGCATCTTATTCTCAACCTTTTGAGATTGGTGTAAGACCCCCTCCACCCCTCCATGGGTGTAAGACCCCCTCCATGGCATCCAATTCTCTACATATATCTTTGAGATAGAAGTAAGACTCCCCTTTATGGAACATCGCATTCTATTCTCAACCTTTTCAGATTGCAATAAGACCCCCTTCACGACATCTAATTCAATACCTACATCTTTGAGATTTGTGTGAAACCCCCCCACAACTTTCAATTCTCTACCTACATCTTCAAGATTGGTGTGAGACCCCCTCCATGGCGTCCAATTCTCTATTCTCAACCTTTTAAGATTGGTGTATGGCCCCCTCCATGGCATCCAATTCTCTACCTACATCTTTGAGATAGGTGTAAGACCCTCACCATGGCATCCTACTCTCAATCTTTGAGGCCATCACCTAAATACTGATTCACATCCTCTATAAACACCTAAAATCTGATAACTCAACACCTACTTTCCAATCCCCAGTGAGGTTCCAAATTCTTGATTTTGATCAAATATTCACTTGCTAATTTCCCAATGGAAGCAAATAACACACAAAATTCTATACTTCCTTCTAGGTCTATTAACTTAGGAGTCTGTGTTGGTTTTGTTGATCTCGTCGGTCATCGCCAATGCGCTCGGTGTGCTTGCCCAACACACCACACCTATTGGGCGTCCAATTGTTGACCTCACTTTTGGTTGAGGTATAGTTTTCCTCTACAGTAGACTAAGGTCTAGCCATAGGATATTCCTGTTGACTACTCCTAGAAAACTAGAAAATGAACCATCATCATTCGAAATTCTACCCTCTTCTTTACTTACCTTAAAGCTCTACATATTGGTCCTAACCTCTAGCACTTAGTAGGTGGGGTCATTATGGGGGAGCTCAAGGAGAGGTCCCATAGGATTATTTGGAATTAGGGTTAACCCTGGGTGCGGGTCTGAGGCTAAGGCACTCACTTTTACTCACTGTACTCACTCGCACTCACATTCACTCACAAGCCTAAACCACTATTTGTTGACTTTGATCCCTTGATCTTTTGGGAGACTCATGTAGATGATCCCCTAAACCCACCAGCGCTAGGCTAGGGTTTAGCTAAGAACAGTACATAGAGTACCCAAATGTGAATTCCATTGGTCCATGGCTCATATAGGGTAGTTGGCACCCCAATTCTATATCCAACTTGGTTTTTTGCCCCAAAATCCCTCAAATTACCCGGCAACCCTTGGAGCCCTAAATTTGGGCAAAATTTCCAAAATTCCCAAATCCACCCAAAATACCTAAATTTTTCCTAAAATAATTTCAAAACTTTTCAAAATACCCAAGTTACCCAAAACTAACAAAAAATTCCACATTTACCAAAATATCCCCAAAATGGCCAAAATTACAAAAATACCTTTGGCACCCCAAACCTTTTCAAAACCTCCAAAATCACTCCAACTATTTTGAAAACCAATTTGAACCCTCCAATTAAACCCATATTTGCCAATTTAACAATTTTGATCAAAACTCCCAAATTGCCTTTAAAGACCCAATTTCCCCATATTTACCTCAAATTTCCTTCAATTTGAGCCCAATTTTCTTCGATTTAAGTTCTAAACTCAAATTCAACTTTCAAATGACCAATATAAACTAAATACAAGATTAATTGGCCCACACATTGAGCCTAATTTTTATCTAAGTCAAAACCCCAACTTTGGCCCTATGACTTGGTTCCTCCAACTTGAACCCCAAGCCTAATCAATTTTCCCCAATTTGAATTATAAACTCTTCATAACAGTCCTACACACCAAATTAAACCTTCAAATAACCTTGGTGAAACCCTAATTTCATTTAATTCTGACCCAAGTCCAAAAATCCCCAAATTTGCCCCAAATTGGCTGTCTCCAAATTTCACCAAATTGAGTGCCCTATCCCCAAAATTAACACCCAATTGATATTGAAAACCTTTCATAACATTCCCACAGACCATTTTAAATAATTAATTTGGACTTAGCCCAACCTTAGCCCAGCTTAGACTCAAGTCTAGCCCAACATGCCAAAATTGACCAAAATCCCAAAATCCTTAAAATTGAACCCCTAATTGGACTCAAAATCATTTCAATCCTTCACCTAAAATCTTCATTACAATCGTCTACACAATGTTGATCAATCAATTGGGCTTAAAGTTATGGCTAGCCTAACCCAAATCTAACTTTTGGTCATTTAGACCCACCTTGAACCCATGCACCAAAATTGATCTAACCATTGATCTAGCCTGCTCAATTTCACAAAGGAAAGACTTCTACAGCCAATTTTTAGACCCTAGTGGCTAAGCTAAACTAACTTAACCCACCCTAGATGAGCCGTGGACCAAAGGTCCCCTAAATCAAGGGATTTATTTCCTAAATTTCTTAAGCCAAAGGGATCTTTGCCAAAGCCCATCACCTGCCCAAACTAATGGTTGTGACAAATTCCTCTGGCTCACCTGACCTCCTAGCCACCTTCCTTGCGATAGCCAGCTACCCTTGTCACTGGAGGAGCCAAAATCAAGAGCCCCAAGCCAAATTTCAACCCAATTTCACCCATCCAATGTGTCTAGCTCTGATTGGTGTTTAACATCTTCAAGTCCTCCACCTAAGCTTCACATTGAACCCAAATGGAGGGCATGCTAGCCACCCCAAGCTATTTTATTTAAACCTCACTCCCATAGCCAATAAAAAGAGAGCTGAAATTTTCTTAAAGAAACTCTGCAAAATTGATCCAAAAGACTCTCTAAGACCTCCTCAGCTCTAACCCATCATTTTCCCCCACCGATCCCCACTATGGAAGCTCAATTTTGAGCTCAAAATTCTATCAAAAACCAAGACATAACTCTACACAGCTCCAAAGTACACCAAAATTGAATTGCTTATTCACACACCATCCCCACAGTGAAAGAAGACAAAGCCCCATCAAAGCGCCCTCAAAGAGAGCCTCTACCCTAGACTTTGATCAACACCCAAATTCAGCCTTGATCAAATTTGGGTCTAGGCCTTTCAACACAGTAAGAGGCTCAATCCCTAGCCTCCTTGGACTTCCACAAACGTGACGAGCATCTCTGATTGAAGCTTCCCATCTCAGAGTAAGGGTATTGAACTTCTTTTCTTCCCGAGCCTATTTTGACTCTCCATGTGATTAAGGTTAGTTTAATGGCATGATTACCGTATGGATATGTTTGTCTCACTTAGACAAGCCTATAGGATTAAACCTGAGGTCATTTAGTTGAGAAATGAGTGAGATTTTGAGCTTTTAATGTTAATGGTTCACGGGTTTTGGCTATCTGGGACATTGATGGGGAGCCATTTGATCGAGCGTGTATTGGGTGGATGGACGAGATTAAATCGGACGGTGCCTTCATACATGAACCACAGGCTAAGTCAGCGCTAAGGTGGATGGCAGCACTGAACTAGAGGACGCTGCGTGGAGCTTCAGAGCCGCCGTAGGATCACGCAGTGCCGCGTGTTTGAATTGAAAAATAGGGATTTTTTTATTTGTTTAAATGCTCATAACTTTGAAAAATCATATCTTTGCATAAAAAAACTCACAAAAATAAAATAAAATAACCCTAGTGCTTAGTGAACAAAGGAGAACAATGTGAAGATAGTTTGAAGTTTATTTAATGCATATTTTAATTTCATTGAATAAATATTATTCTGAGTATTTTAACTCTCCATGCATGTAGACTTTTCACCATGGCTTGATATTTTGGCATGTTGTTGCCTCTATTATGGTGGATATTCCCTGATTTTTCCAAAGTCAGAGGAGACCCCTAAAAAGAGATCTATTTTTTTTTAAAATTTTATGTCTATGATTTGCATAAATTAATCATGGTAATTAGCATGTTACTTAAAAAAATCCAAGAAAATTTTGTTAGGTTCAATGTGACCAAAGAACCCTAAGGAAAATTTTTCATGAGCCAAGTCATTAAGAACACACTTAATTTTTACAAAACCCTAAGATATAAAGAAAATTAATTTGGGAAAAATAGACATCTAAATGACTTGATTTTGATTCTCCAATGTGATTTAATGATGAAAGGATTCCTCATAAAAATTTCAAAATATTTGGAGTTCATTTGACAACCTAATTTGATTTTTAAAGTTAAATAGCATTTTTGACACTAAAAATGATTTTTAATAATTAAAATATAACTTAAAAAATTATAAAATTTGTTTTGGAAGTTCTCTGTGATCTGAGGAATTTTCTTAAAATAAAATTGTAATTAAAATAAAAATTTCATTTTATAAGCATATTTTGAATATTTAAATAATAAAAATTGATAAAAATTATACAATTAATAAAATTTGTGAAAATGTTTTGAATTGTTTACTAAGAACTTAGGAGCAATTAAAAATTTTTTCCTAATTTTCTAAATGAAGACATTGATTTTTAAACCTTAACAATAATTTTCAAAGGTTAAAAATGGATTTTCCTTAGTTTCTCACTAAAATAATTCTGATAATTCAAAGAATAATCACAAAAATCTGAAATTCATTTTAGTAGTTTTTTTTACCTCGTAGAGATTTAATAAAAATGAAAAACTTAAATTTCCCATTTTTAATAGTTTATAATTAATTAATACTCCAGAAATTAAAATAATTCTAATAATTCATATAAAACTCAAAAAATCATGAAATTTGGTCCAAGTTTTTTTCTAGTCTAGTTCTACCTCCAGTAAAAATATCAAGTAATTAGGCTTTGCCTTGGTCAAGTTATTAAATTTTCTTTAAAAAATCCTATTTTTGTATGTAAATAATCATGTAAATTAAATTAATTTTTGAAAAATCACGTTTTCTCCTTTGATGTCTTAATTGAATCATGAGTGAGGTAGGATAAAAATTCCAAAGTCATTTAAGGTAAATTTGATGAATTATGAAGTGATAGATCCTTAGGGGTAAAAATGCAATTTTGAAAATCTAGCCCTAATTAACATTTAGGTTTAATTCAAGACGGTAAGATGGGAAAAATTTTTATCACAATTAACATGTTCAGATGATTGAAATAATATGTATTAATTGGTAGAAACCAATTTCACTTTTTTAATTAAAGGATAAATTTCCAATTTCCTAAATCATTAAGATTTGGAGGTCTATTAAATTAAATGATATGGTTTTGGATGTTAAAGGCTCACTAAATTAATACCCCTATCTGGTGTTCAAATGACATTCAAACCTTTTGATGATGAATCACTATCACTTAAAATTCAATTTCTTTCAAAAAAAACACTATTATGTATATCAAGGTCCTAAGGGCTCAGTAATGACCTAAGCCAAATCAAATTTGGTTAAATGAGGATTAGAAAAGTGAATGTAACTAGAGATTAAACACATTTAAAAACACTACAAGCCCAAGTTAAAGCTAAAATTGGCTAAGTGTCTTATAAGCATTAATTTGCACCTTTTAAGGGTCTTCACCCACATAATTCTCAAATTAAATGACAAATGATAATCATCCTACTCTTAGAGTCTTAGAGATAATTAAAAGATAATTAAAACATTGATGTTCACTGAATACTAGAGGTATTTATAGGATGAATTATTAAGTAACATAATAAGTTTAAATGAGCTTGAGATTTTTTCATCAGGTGGTGAGAGGGAAGCTTGGGCCTGCTTCTTTCTCCCGACCTTTTGGATACCTCGAAGGTCTACTAAGCTTAGTGTGTTTTGCTTAATGAAATCATCCTCAGATGAATTAATAGGGGATCACCAAGATATGATTTAGGATTTTGTAGATCACAAGAACCTGATTTCCCCGCTTTACATAAAATACTTTTAACATATAAATGCTCTCAGATACATTTTGAGTTTCAGTTGAAGATAACAGGAAGACCATCCAGGTACGCTTTTATTTTACTTACATTTCTAGTTTCCTGTACTTTACTTTACTTTTCAGTACTGTACTTACTCACCTACATGTATGAACAAAAAACACAAACCTGCATGTTAAACAATGATGTCACGCTGCAATGTCACGCTGCATGAAAACCTGCATGAAAACCAAAACTATTAGGATAAACCAAAACTAAAATCCAAAACTAAAATCAACCAAGATAAACTTCACCTCCACAACATTCAAAATATAAAACAACTCAAAATTTAATCACAAACATCACACAAAATAACATTTGCAACAAAATTAAAACCTCTCTATCAAATGATCGAGAATTCCTTGGAGGAGGTAACCTATGGGTGATAATGAGGCTTCCCACGGTCTAAATAAAAGCATGGAACTTATTAAGTTGAGTTTATAATATTCATTTGAACTAAGTGAATCCAATAGAAAATAGTGGTAACAGAACGAGGGAACCATAGGATCCTATCGGTGTCACTCGAATCAACTTTAACATGCCCCATAACTTTTAAAGAACTACAACCATAGGGACATCTGATTTGACATCATAACTTGACACACTAGAAAACTTAAACTTGTTACGGCAAGGAGCTTGGAGCTAGCATGGTGGGTCGCAAGGCATCTTAAATAGCAAAACATGTCTATGTCAGCTAAACCGATTTCCTTCCATAGAATTAAATAACCAAGCCATAGGACTTCGGGGTAGTTTGCTTATGCAACATAAACAACCCTCACCTTATCTTAGGCCTTTCTATAGCTCTGCTGTACAATATAAGCTCTAACTCATCTTAGGATTCTGAGGTTGTCGTTCATCACGACCTAAACCCTCACATCTTCTAGGCTATTTGTCTGATCGTTTAACATAAATGTAAGTCCTAAATCAATAAAATTTGTAGGATGAAACATTTAAATATTTATGCTCAAAACTGAAGCCAAACAATATGATAGACTGGGAAGTCACTGAGGTTCTTCTCCTCTGGATCTATTATTACATCCCCTAGTTCTTCTTCCTTTTGATTCTATAATAAAATGTTCCAAATTTGAGTCAATCCCATTTCACACCTCTTTTTTCGATTTTGTTGAGAAGTTCGATCCTTTTAAACTCCTTGAAAATACTATTCCCTAATTTTCATTGAGTTTCATAGGTGACTTTGGTTATCTAAGATGTAATTAACTATACGGGCTTGCCCTTATAAGAAGCTTTTCCGAACCCAGCTTAAAATAAACCTATTTAATTCTTTATATTAAATACTGGAAATTGTCAGCAAATAAAATGATTTCACAGACCAAACAGATGTAATATATTTCTTACTTTATTTGATCAAGCTTCACCCTCAAGTCTTGTGTTTATCTTTAGGGATAGATTCAGGGTTTGAGGATTAGTGCTCTTTCATTTAAACTATGAAAAATATTGGGTCAGTTTGATTTCATATTTTTCTAAAACTTATATATATGTAAATTAAAATGTCCTTCCAAATCGGGCGATGGTAATTAGATTATGTAGACTGACAGCTTCCAACGGGAAACTTTTTCAACAAAATAGTAATGACAATACTTTTATTTAGACCATGGGAACTCTCATTAGCAACCGTATGTTACCTCCTATGGGTGATTCCCGATCATCTGATAGAGAAGTTTTAATTTAGTTACAAATTTTGTTTAGTGATGTTTGTGATTAAATTTTGAGTTGTCTTATATTTTGAATGTTGTGGCAGTGAATTTTATCTTGTTTAAATTTTAAATTTTTAATTTAGCTTCATTTTGTGGCTATCCTTAAAGTTTCAATTTTGACATGCAGGGTGACATTGTTTTTTAACATGCAAGTTCACGAGCAGGAAAGGTACAGTAAAGAATGTGTAGGAAAAGAAGGAGTTGTAACTTATAAAAGCGTACCTGTCGAGTCTTCTCGTTCCCTCACCTGAAAGTTCAGTACTTGCAAAGCATATATATATATATATAATTTTACAGGAATTAAAAAAGGATTGAAAAAGAAGGAAGTACAAGTTTAAGGTGTGTCTACCAGATCCTATGTCATGTCTTAATTGGTCCTATTCATTTAAATATATAGATGATTTATTAAATATGGCTAAAGAGTTCAATCATACTTCAAGATATTTAAAAGAGTATGAGCAAGGTCCAGGGACCAAGTCCCGGACGTCTCACAATCCCTTGAAAAGCGAGTTTGTTCAAACTCATTATGTTACGTAATAACTCATCTTTATCTTACACTTATGCTTAAATAAAGTGATGTTCTAGCAAACCATAAGGATGGGGTAATTATTACTTGATGTTTTATTTATAAATTTAATAGGTAAAGGCCCTTAGGGGTAATTTGGCCTAACTAAGAAACTTAGCACTTTAGTTTTAAAGATGGGCTTGTAGTGTTTTAAAAGGTCTTAAATTAGTTATAGATTATTTTCTAGATCTCATTAAACAAAATTTTGATTAGACCTAGTTCACTACTAAGCCCTTAAAAATTAATGGGTAGATTTATAATTTAACAAAAAGATTTTAAATGTTTATACCTTTAATTCTTATCATGAATCATAAACCATCTCAAAACAATTAATTGGGGATTAAAATCAGTGAGCTATGATCTTCCAAAAAGAAATCAAACCCCTCACATTAATATTTTTTTTTCTTTAAATACTCTTCCAAATTTCATCAATTTTGAGAAATTTACAAATTTTTCCTTTATAAGACCAAAGTGAGGTTAGTTACTACCATTTATCCCTTTTCATATTCCAATCATCGAAACATATCAATTAAGATTATTTGTTACCCATTTAGCCCTTTGGTTAAGCCTAAATATTAATTAACCCTTAAATTCAAAACTTACCCTTTTGAACCTAAGGCTCTAATACCCTATAATTCATTAAATTAGACCCAAATGACTTAAAAATTCTATGTTACCCCACTCATGGGTTAGTTAGAACATCACAGGAGAAAATGTGATTTTTTTTAATTTGTTTAATTTTATAATTATTTTTAATGCAAGAATAGAGATTTTCAATGAAAATTTAATAACTCAACCAAAAAAAAACCTTTGTTCTTAAGGAAATTATTGGATGTTTACCTACGTCAGCGGACCACTTGAACCAATTTTCATGATTTTTAGAGGTTTATTACAATTATTAGAATTATTTCTTTGTTTTGAACATTAATTAAATATAAAATATTATTTAAGTAGAAAATTTAATTTTATATTTTTATTAAATATCTCTAAGTCTACAAAACCCAAAAAAACATATTTCATATTTTTGAGATTTATATTTTAATTAGTGGAATTATTTTAGTGGAAAATTAAAGAAAATTCATTTTTATGCCTTTAAAATTAATATCTTGACTTAGAAAATTAATTATTTTTGTTGATTCCAAGTGACGAGGAAGCCAAAGGTGACATTTTAGTTTGTTTTTACAATTTTGTAATTTTTAAGATTTTTAATTAACTTTTAATTATTTAAATAGCCAAAAATAACTAAAAAATAAAGTATTTATTTTTATTTTAATTTTATTTTTCGTAGGTTCCTCTAGACATAAGGATCTCCCAAAAAAAATTTTGGAATTTTTTTGAGTTGTATTTTAATTATTATAATTATTTTAATGACAAAAATGTAATTTCACTTGATTAATTCATTTGAGTGGTCAAATTAACTCCAATTGACTTGAAATTTTTGTGGGGAGCTCCTCTTACATTAGATTACAGTGGAGAATGATTTTTATGGCATTTACAATTATAATTACTCCAAATTAATTTTATTTCATTTTTTAGGGTTGGTGATAGTTAAGATTATTTTTAATGAGTTAAATCAGGTTTATATTTTTCCTAAGATCCTCTGAACATAGTGAACCTACCAAAAAAATTTTTTGTAATCTTTTGATGAGCATTTTAATTATTATAATTTTTATAACAAAATAAGACCATTAATTTGAAAATTTGATATCTTTGGTTAGAGATGCCCCCTTTGGTTCGACACCATCAGACACCTCAGCACTGACTCGACCTGCGGATCATGTTCCACTCATTCGTCCGGCTCTATCACGACCATCTGCTCAATACACATAAAAATGTACAGCATCCATCCGTCATCCTCAAATCCTTGGCCTGAGAACCATCCAACTTCAAACCTTAATATCTCTCTTGATAGTTAACGAAATTAAGTGTGGTTTGTTCCTGTAGTCTCATCTATACTAGGATAACATATCCATATGGTTGATGAAGCTTTAAATCGAGCCTATGAGCATGGTTAATTAAATGAAGCTCAGTTTAAGGGAAGAGTTCATTACCTTAGCCCAAGAGGAGTGGCCTCGATTGGGTTTTTCTAAAAGCTTTCCTTGAGTCCAAAGTGCTCATAGATGAAGCCTCAAGCCGTGGTGAAATGCTTAGGTATTATTTCAATCAACACCAATTTAGGTTCAATAAAAGTCCACCCTAGGTTGTTCTGGTGATGGGGCCTTTGTGGGGGGTCCTCTTCTCTCACTCAGGGGATGGTGTGGGTGCAAGGAATTTGACTTTGGTGGAGTTTTGAGAGGTGTCATGTTTTGAGCTTGATTTTGAACTCTAAAATTGAGCTTGGATAGTGGGTTTGAGGGCTTGAGGATGGTTAGATTGAACTTAGTGGATCTTGAAGAAGCTCTGGGATAAATATGGCGGAGTCTTCCAAAGGAATTTCAAGCTCTCCCCTCTTGGCCGTGGAGGGTGAGTTTAAATAGAGGAGGTCATGGTGGCACTCACAGGTAATTGGTGTGTGCAAAAGCTTGCTTAGGTGGAGGAACAAAATGGCAACAATACAATTAAGATGAGCCAGCTTTGATGGGCTTAATTTTGGGTTTTGACCATTTGGTCTCCCTTGCTCATGGTGTTTTCCGGCAACCAAGGTGGCTGATCGACCATGATCAGGTCACCATTTGGTCACGAGAATCAGAGCTTGGGTTTGGTGCAATCAATTGGGGTTGACATGTGTAAAGGTGTTGGATTAAAGAGTAATGGGGAAAGGTCCATTTTGGGTCAATTTGGGTCAAGACCTGGTTTAGGGTTGGTTTCACCCACAAAGGAAGGTTTGGGTGCTGAGGAGAATCAAGTGGTACTGCTGAAGTGGTGTGGAGAGTTCCCCATCCAAGGGATTTTTGCTAAGCATGGGTTTAAGTGTGTCATTAAAAGGTTTAAAAACCATTTTAAAAATGCCCTAATATGGCTTTTCCTCATGGCTCACCTATCGCTTGGGAGTGGCTTCATGACTTATATGTGGCTTGGCTTTTTTGCATGAGGAAGGATTTTAGAATTATGGGGTATTTTTGGTGAAGTTGGGTATGATGCTTGATTTGGAATAATTTGATCATAGATTTAAAACTTAGGGAATGATTTTGATTGAATGCATGATGAGGGGAAATTGTCATGTGGGCTTTTAACTCAATTTGGGTTTTAGATCTAAAAATGGTGGGCTTGGGCTTTTAAAATTAGGGGTGAATTTAAGCTAAAATTTGGATCAATTGAATGTTGAATTTGATGTAGGAATATTTCATGAAGAATTTGGAAGTATTTCAAGTGATTTTGAATTTAATTGAAAGCCGAATGTTATGCATTTAGACGTATGGTCAAAATTGGGGCTTTTTGACTTGGGTAAAATTGGACTTGAATTTTGTTTAGATTGGGATTTTTTGTACTAAATTTTTATTTGAAATTGAAATTTGGCAAGATTGGGGTCAGTTGGGCCAAGATTGAGACTAATTTGGGGATATTGGGCCCTTGAGGACAAAGTTGGGATTAAGGACAAATTTGGGGCTTTTGGTCAAATTGGGTAAAATTGGTAAAATTGAGTCAATGTGATGGTTAAAAATTGAAATTGGGAATATTTGGGATCATTTTGAAATTTTTGGGAATTATTGAAATTTTTGGGTCAAGAGGGGTATTTTGGTAATTTTTGGCAATTTTGGGGGGTATTTTGGGAATTTGGTGTTTTTGGTGAATTTTGGCCAATTCAGGTTATGGTGAGTGGTTTGAGATGATTTTCGGGCAAATTGAGGTATTTTGGGTAATTTTGGGATTTTTGGCAAAAATTAAGGTTGTCAGGGTATTTTGATAATTTAGTGATTTTGGGCTAGAATGGGGAAGTAAGTCATGAAGCCATGGCAAACCACTAGAAACCATGTGAGGACTCATTCCAGATGCTCAATATGCTCGTTCTAACCCTCTTAGCCAAAGACTAGGGGTATATGTTCATTCATATTAGCTTTCCAAAAGGAATCATGAGACAAAACCAAGAAGCCTTAGGGTTTTGGGTATGTGATAAGGTGTGTGGAGGCTAGCCTAGCCAAAACCAGACCACCCAAAGTTAGTCCTAAGGTCTAAACATCTTAAGGGAGACTCCCATTGAGTTTCCCCATAATGACCCCAGCTACTACGTGGCAGAGCTTAGGACACATATGTGGAACTTCAAGTTGAGCAAAAAAGAATTTTGAATTTCTAATGGTGAGGGGTTCCTTCTAGTCCTCTAAAAATATTCAATAAGAAAATCCTATTACTAGATCCTAGGCTACTAAAGAGGACAAAACTAGACCTCAACCAAAAATGAGGTCAACAAATGGAGCACATATTGGCGTTGACCGACGAAATCAAGGAAAACAACACAGATTTTCTAAGTTAACAGACCTAAAACAAAGAGGAGGTTTAAGTGAGAATTGTTTCCATTGAGGAATTGACAAGTGAATACCCAATTAGAACGAGAATTTAGAACTCTCGTTGGGATTTAGAAGGTGGATTTCAAATTATCAGGCTTAGAGTACATTGGAGGATGAGATCGAAATTGAAGTTTGAGTGTCAATCTCAGAGGGAGAATCAGATGTCTTATTCCATTTAAGGTGGTCTTAAACCAATCTCAAAAGATGATAATAGGATGCCTTACTCTATTTAAGATGATCTTAGGCCTATCTCAAAGATATGGGTGGAAAATCAGATGTCTTACTCCATTTAAGGTGGTCTTAAACCTATCTTGACGATATGAGTAGAGAATCAAATGCCTTACTCCATTTAAGGTGGTATTAAACTGATCTCAAAGGATGAGAATCGGATGACTTACTCCATTTAAGGTGGTCTTCAACCTATCTCAAAGATATGGGTCGATAATCAGATGCCTTACTCCATTTAAGATGGTGTTAAACCGATCTCAAAGGATGAGAGTAGAATGTCTTACTCCATTTAAGTTGATCTTAAACTTATCTTGAAAATATGGGTTGAGAGTTGGACACCTTACTCCATTTAAGGTGGTCTTAAACTGATCTCAAAGGATGATAATAGGATGTCTTACTCCATTTAAGGTGGTCTTAAACCTATCTCGAAGATAAGGGTAGAGAATCAGATGCCTTACTCTATTTAAGATGGTCTTAAGCCAATCTCAAATGATGAGAATAAGATTCCTTACTCCATTTAAGGTGGTCTTACACTTATCTTGAAAATATGGGTTACATTTGAAAGGAAAGCTCAAGGACTCACATCCAACCTAAGAGGCAATGGGAAAAGATTAGACGTCTCGGTACTTTTTCCGAGAACAATATGAAAATAGTGCAAAGAATTTGTGGTGTTGAAAATAGTGCAGAGAACTTGTGTTGTTGAGCTCATAAATATGTGTCATTACAAGATCTACATTGGTGAGAAAAATTTGTGAAATTTGGTGCATAATGTGCAATTCCACAGGCATATAAAGAAAACTGACGCTAACTAGGATAGTCGTGCTGCGCAAGCAAAGAGTAAGAAACCTCAAACTCGAGATAAACAAACTAAAGAAATTCATCATTTTCTTTTCTTGTTGTCTTTATCACATTTAATTATCAAAATATATTTTTTTAAATATATTTTTTGTTGATTAACTTTTCAAAAATATTTTAATTTTTAGCATCAGGCTTTCATTGTGTCGTTCTTTGTTCATTAAAATTTCGAACCAACCCATGATTTCGTGTCTCTTTATTAATCACACAAAGAGGGCAATTTGACAAGCAAGTTAAAATCTGAAAGAAATTTCATTAATTTGATTTAAATACAAGTTACAGATTAAGTACATGCTGAAGTATCAAAAGACAACATGTTAAAAACATCAGAAACATCATATATTGAATACATATCTTACTGAACAGATCTGATACATGTCTCATCATATCTGCTGCATCAAAACAAGTACAAAAAGGTGTCCACTGACTGTCCATCTTTGACGAGGTGACCTCTTGATCAAGCTGACCTACTAAGACACGCTCCAGGAAAAGAAGTCCCTTTACGTGTAATTAGAGGTGCAACCTTCTCATAGCTCATAAGGTTACAGTTTTTTCAATTCTGGGTCCGAACGAAACCCCACTAGGGTTTTTTTATCTTGCATTCTTTGGAATTTTATAGATACTCTGAGATTTAGCAATCTCGGGATGCAGTGTTTGGTCAAATCGACCACATTTCCTTTTAGAACCAGTGGTGATCCCATCGGCAATGGAACCTCAATGGACCCTCTGAATTATTTGGGGCGAATGATGTCGATTTGGGATGCAATCCCCCTTCTAGTAAATATTAATTATGTAGTTGTTTGGGATGTAGTCGGATGGTAATATACTCCATTGAACCAGCTTGTTAAAAATTCTTTTTATTCCATAAGGAAATGGATCCACCTCATTGTATCTTAAGATTCTAGGGGGGTTCCCTTGCCTACCTTCAATAAAATTGTAGCAGCACACATTGAATGGTTATTCTTCCTTTCCAGTGCATCCGTTTCTGAAGCTCTGACTAAGTTCTCAGCCTCAGCTCCAGCTCGACCTATATCCCTCAAATCGAATACAAAGTACAAGATTCTTTTTTCATTATTTTCTAAGAATACCCCGGTATACAGAGCTATGCCTTCCAAAATGTTGATAATCTTACCTCAAACTTCTTCGTACAACTTGAACCCTCTTTTTTTTACTTTGCAAATTCTTTCTAATTCTATTGTGTAGATCTCTTCAAACTATTGGAGTTGTCTTCCAGCCTCAACATCTACAGGAATCCACGTCTGATTTGGTTCGGTAGGCAATGGGATGTATGACTCAGCATCTGGATATCCTTCCTCCTGGGCTCCCAAACCGGCAGCTGTGAACACCTGAATAGAACTATTACAATCCAAATGTAGAACAATGCATCTCAAGCATTCAACGAATACTCCTCCGATAGATGCTCCCACAGGAATTTCAACATTGCATAGTGGGCAACGCCTGCAAGATTCATGGGGTGTTTTTGTCTGTATCAGCTCTATGGTAGGCTCTAAATCGTCCTTTGTATCACGTGGGCTAGAAGAGGTCTCCTTCATGCATGGTTCATAAATCTTTCCCTCAGGACTAGGGGTGAGTAGACCTGTTTCTTCTTTCTGTTGTCTTTTTTCTTCTCACAGGAAGGCTCTATGTTTGCGCCAGTTGGCATTGCGATGCTTAGTTCTTCTCAGCAGTGCATCTGGTACTCTCTCTTCATTGGTACCTACTAAATCCCCTGTCAGAGCAGCTATAAAGGACTGTAAATGACTGGTTCCTTTGTTTGGATGTTGCTATTTAGTGATTACTTTCTTCCTCTTTCGTGAGGAGTGTTCTCTGTTGCCCATCTTTAACAGAGATGGTAATCCTTCCTTTTCCCAGTGACTGATGACGTCCATCAGGGGATTCTCACATTCTACATTGACTTGGTTGAAGTGTAAGTACAAATCTATAATATCAAACTGAGCAGCCCTTTCCTCATTAAGTGCAAGATTGAGGCCAACTCAAAAAGAGAAAATCAGCTTGCGTCTCGACATTTCCTTTGCAGAAGACAAAAAAACATCAGTGCACTGACATTCATCATGAACAAGAAAAAAAATGAAGCACTTACAAAATTTTTATTATTACTCAAAAACTTTATTTATTTAATTTAATTTAATTTTAATTAGGTTTTGAAAATTAGAAATAGAAGAAGAGAAACAAAGTGGGCAAATTTCAAAATTTTCATTTTATTGAGGTCAATTTATTATAGAACTTTGGACCTAGTCACAGATGCTTGACAAAATAAATAACCCCAGAATATTTAAATTTCAAAAAGCAATCGATTTCAAGAAGCATCACATCGGGTAATATATCTACAAGTAACAGCCATTGACTGACAATAGAGGTCTTTCACCCAGAAAATCCACCAGCTGGTAAGATCCTCTTGAGTAAACTTCTTCTATGACAAATGGTCCCTCCTACCCTCCTCCTCCTAAGTTGGTTCAAATTTTCCACCTATCTTACGGTGTGTAAGAATAGGCCTTTTGAGATCGAGGACAAATCACCAACTTTAAACATCCTTGGTAGGACCAATTTTTTCATGAGCCTGCACCATACTTGCTTGTTAGAGCTCCAAGTGTTGTTGTGCTTCTAGTCACTTTTCCTCAAGTCTTTCTAATTCTTCAAGTTAGTGTTTTGCACTTTCTTCAATTGTGATTTGGTTGGTGAAGACAACTCTGAGAGACGGTGTCTAAACTTCCAGCAGTAGTTCGACCTCGGACCCGTACATAAGCGCGTAAGGTGTAGAATGAGTCAGAGTCCTAAACATTGTCTGGTAGTCCCAAAAAGCTTACAATAGTCTGTTATGCCAATCTCTTTTATTTTTTTCTAGTTTCTTCTTCAAGATTTTCACGAGCATTTTGTTGAAGGCCTTGGCCAAACCATTTACCCTGAGATACTTTATTGTAGAGTATTTCCAATCTATCCAATGTCATTTAACAGAGTTGTTGATCTTTGTGCTCTTAAAGGTTGTCTCATTGTCAGAAATTACCCTACGTGGAACACCGAAATTGTAGACTATATTGGTCTTGAAGAATTGCATAACATGTTGTGTTGTAACCTCTCATAATGTTGCTCACTTAGAGAAGTAATCCGTAGTGGTAAGGATAAATCTATGTCCCTTAGAAGATGGAGGATCTACAAGACCTATTATGTACGTGCCCCAACTCTCAAATGACCACAAGGAAACAGTTGGGTGTAGCACATTTGGAGGTTGGTGTAAGACCACCCCATGCACTTAGCAAAGGTGACACCTTCTAGTTGTATCCATGCGATTAAATATCATTGCTGGCCAATAATATCTGAGTCTTCTGATCATCTTCATATTTTGCCCTAACTGCTGAGCACCACACAATCCGGCATGTACTTCTTTGATGATATTTTGTGCTTCTTCCCTACTCAGACACCGCAACCACATCTGATCGAATGATCACCTATAGAGAACATCACCCACCAGAGCATATGACATAGCACTTCTTATGATGTGATGTGCCTCAGACTTATCCTCTAGTAGCTTTCCCATTTTTAAATATTCTATTAATGGCTTAAGCTAGTCTTTGTTGATGTCAGCCACTGCAATCATCATTCCATCTTCTTTTTTTAGCTTATGTAGATTATTGAGGTTGATTTGTGATAAAACTCATCTTTCTTGTGCCGTAATATCATTAGAATCCTCCAGTAGACACACCAGCTCCTTAGAAAGTTTTATTAGAGTGTCGGCATGGGCATTAGCTCCTCGAGGAATCCAGTAGGGAGTCACATTAAGGATCTGTTCAAGAAGCTTCATTGTATATCAATGGTATTCTACTAGTCTTGGTTTCAAAATCTTGTATTTTCCGATGACTTGTTGAATGATAAGTTGAGAATCTCCATAGATGACAACGTCTGTTATATCTGTTGAGATTGCCAACTTCAACCCATTGATTAACACTTCATATTTTGCTTTGTTATTTATACATGGATCGATTAGGTGGTAGGAGAATCTCAACATGCCCTTATCTGGCATAATGAAAATCAGACCAATCCCTGCTTTGCATGGTATAACTGTCCCTGATCCTTTGTATTTTCAGGCTGACGAAGTGCCATCAAAGTACATTTCTCAATGTATGGCACTAGAGGGCTCTATTTGTAGTATTTGCTCATCTGGTAGTTCATCGTTAAGGGGGGACCTAGCTGGAAGTGTGTGTGCTACGAGAAAATATGCTAAAATCTGGCCCTTGATAGCATAGAGGGGAACGAAAGTTATATTAAAATTGCAATAAAACCATCAATCATATTACTAGACGTCCGGAAAGTGTTGGTCGTGACATCAATATTGCAATAGATTAATTTTTGAAATGAGGGTAATTTTATGACAAAGCTAGTAGTGCATAAGCTTTTGGGTGGTGAAAATTAAAGCTAGAAAATGCTTCTTGATAGGAAAATACTTTATCTCTGTCGGTATTAGAAGTCAACTCAAGTAGTAGAGTGCATTTTCCTTACCCTCATTATTAACTTGGGCTAATAGGGCTCATCTAAAGTCGCAGTATAAATTATCAATGATTTTTCTGGGATAGGGGCTGCCAAAATAGGAGGTATCATTAAGTATCACTTAACGTCCTCAAAGGCTCATTAACATTTCTCTTCCCAAAAAAATTTGGTGTCCTTTTTAATTAATGCCAAGAAGGGCTGACATCTACCTAAGAGATTAGAGATAAAACGCCTTAGATATGCCAACTTTCCTTGGAAGGAACATAGTTATTTCAAATTTTTGGGAGGAGGCATTTCCAAAATAGCTTTAATCTTATCCAGGTCAATTTTGATCCCTTAATGACAGACAACAAATCCTAGAAATTTCCCAGAAGTAATGTCAAAGGCACACTTTAAGGGATTCATCTTAAGAATTTATTATCATAATGATTTAGACACGATCCTCAAATCAGAAAAATAATCTATTTTCTGTTTACTTTTGATGACCAAATCATCCACATAGCAATCAAACTGGTTGTGAATGAGGTTGTCAAAGATCTTTTTCATTGCTCGCTGATATGTTGCTCCGGAATTCTTCAAGCTGAATGACATCACTGTGTAGCACAAGATCCCAATCGGTGTCCTGAAAGCTGTAAGTGCTGAATCTTCTGGAGTGATCTTTATTTGGTTGTATCCTGAAGATCCATCCATAAACAAGAAAATTTCATGTGTCGAAGCAATGTACACATGAACTCTGGTGTTGGTAAGGGAAATTCATCTTTTGGTCACGCCTTATTTAGATCCCAAAAATCGACACTTACACGGATCTGTGCATTTTTGTTCTTAAATGGTACAATATTGGCTAACCATGTGAGGAATTTCTCTTCTCTAACAAAGTTATTGTCTATTAATTTCTTTGCTTCAGCAATGACTTGTTGTTCTACTTCGAGGCGTATTCTCTTTGGGGCTTGTTTTGCTGGGTTCATATTTTTGTCCACGCCAAGTTTATGCACTACAACTTCTATTGATAAGCCTAACATTTCATCATAATCCTAGGTGAAGCAATTTTTAAATTATGATAATAATCTTATAAACTCTGTGGATTCTTCCTCACCGAGTAAAGAACTTATGAAGGTTGGTCGAGGCCACTCCTCAGGTTCGAGGTTGTTTTCTCTAAACTCATCAACCGTTGACTTAATTTCTTCTTCAAATTCCGATGGAGCATCATCTATTAACTGATCTTGAGAGTAATTCTGTACATTGAGGCAACCCTACTCCAATTCGCTAGTAACAACCGTGCAAAATTTTGAATCATTGACTGGTTCAACAGTACAGAATTTGAGACCTTCTTTCGAGTTAAAAGTTCAACTTTTAACATTCCACAATTTTTTTAAAAGTTGTAACATATCTTTTGTCATTTTCTTTAGCACATATCCCTATTGAATTAATTTTTGTACACAAAGAGAAAAGTAACCAAAAAAAGGTAAGAAAAGTAACCAAAAGGTAATTCCATTAATTCATTAGAATTCTCTTCTAAATTTACATGATTTTTAAGAATAGTAGAAGGGGAAGCATGATATAATTTGATTGGCTTGAAACCAACTCTACGGACTTTCTTGACCTCTAAAATCTCAACCTTTTGAGGGTAGATCGGAGTATGGGTCATATCATTCACATAGTGATTGATTCAATCGTACATCGACTTGTATTCATCTCTCTCCATGTCTTCTAAGGAGATCTCATATTGAGGTTTCTTCTATTTTATCATCATCATTTCTTCTTCAAAATTCTCCTCATTAGAACTTTTTTCCATGTCAATGTTGATGTTCAGCCTAGTTTCTTCAACAATCGTGTTGGTTCTTCCTCATCCACGTCCCCGACCTCAATCTCGGGTGCATGGGCTAAGATAACCTCTACCACCTCGTTGTGAAGAGACGATAGTAGATTTTTGAAGCAGAGTTGAATGGCTTCCTCTTTGTAATTCTTCTGAATCTTGCGCTCCATTTGATACAACTTCACGGGAGAAGACTGTTTTCTTTGGAGGTGCATAGTAGGCGGCATATTCTTGAATGCCTACTTCATGAACTGAGAATAGTTGTAAGTCCCCCTTTATTACAATGTTCTTATCCTTCTTTGAAATATTTGATGCACTTATGTAAGGATGATGGAACCATATTATGTTCATGAATCCATGGTCTTCTGAGTAGAGCATTGAAAGAAGTTTCTGCATTGATAATGTGGAATTTTGTGGTTATTACAAATTCTTCGGCTTTCATTAACAATGTAATCGATACAAGGGCTCTTTCTCCCTTCTGATTGAATCTTGCTAACATCATTTTGTCAGTTGTAAGTTTATGAGCTTCAATATCCAAATATGCTAATATTCGTAGGCTCATTAAGTTTAGTGATGCTCCCGGGTCTACCAAGACTCTAGACAATAAAGACCTGTCAATATTAATGGAGATGTTGAGCGATCGGTTATGGTCGGTGGTACCAAACAACAAATATTCATCTGTGAATGTTATTCTAAGCTATTCTTTTAACAAAAAAACTTCAGTCGAGGATGTGTTGGCCAATTGAGCTAAGCAAATCTCTGGGTCAAGCAAAGTTGTAACCAGAGACTCTCTCATCTCCTCTGATAGGATTAGAGAGTCGTAGATGCTTAATTTGGCCAACAACCTTCTTAGATGTGCTAGCATGTTATAAAAAATATTTTACAATCCTCCAATTTTCACTTGGTTATGTGGCTTATCCACTTACGATGGTGGAAGTAGCTCTTTCATAGTGACTATTTGTTTCCATTTATCCACTGGAACTATTCTTGGAGGTAGTATCTTCCCATTCCTTAGATTTACTTCTGTAATTTCCTTTTCCTGCGATACTGTAGGTAAAATTTCTAGTGCCTCTTCTTCATCAGAGAGATCCAAGCTGATGGAAAGTGGTGCACCGTGGCACTCAAGGACTTGTCCCTCACTCACGATGTAGTTGTAACCGACATTGTCGATGTTTTCTTCATTCTTATTAACAGGCTCATCAGACTCAAGTACAATTTGAGGATCAGTTTGGGAATCGAGATCAAAGTTAGATTGAACAAAATTAGTTTTGTTATCATTAGAAATAGTCAAAATGTAGCTAAAATCATAATCATTATATTCATAATACCCCGGTGGTCAAAAAGATAATCATACATGGTCAGAGGTTCGAGGATTTTCTTCCCCTGATCTTAGACAACCAATCTAACAGAGTCAACCCCTATCCTACCACCCACGCTATCGGTCTTCACACCGTTGCTCTTTTCTTTCTCTTTGGGTTGTTGTGACTTCTCTGACAAAATCTCAAACTTTGGCTGAAAAGGCTGTAGACTCTGAACGAATGCCCGAGCTGAAGTTGTATGAATGTGATCTAGTATTTTCTTGGATGGCTTGCTCCAGAATGTGCTCCATCCATCTTTTTCTGCATATGGATCTATTGGAACAATTGGCTCATCTGAAATCATATTCACAGAATCATTTTTAGGTTCTTTTAAATATTTCTTCTGGATTTTTATATTTCCTTCTTTAAAAGTTCTCTTGAGCCAGTGCTTGAAGATGAAACAACCTTCTATCGTATGTCCCAACATCTTGTGGTAGGGGCAAAAATTAGGATATTATTTCTTGTCAACTTCTTCCAGCTTCTTCGGTTCTAGGTATCTAAACTCTGGCATTTTTCATTAAGTTTCTGAACTTTTTCAGCACAACCACATTTTTAAAAGAATACACTCTTCTCATTCATTTTGCAAGAGTTGGACTCATTCCACCTACTGCTCGGTACGGTCCTCCCTGGTATGATTTATTGTTGAGCATGTTATAACAATTGCTAAGAATTTTGGTGAGTATGCTCTGTCTGTATATTTATCGTCCATTTTCCCTTATAGACCATTGCCACTATCCAAGACATCTTTTCAAATGCCTTGGTTATCCTAGATGTCTCCACCTTATCTTGGGAATCCATATGTTTAACTTCCTCCTGTAAACTGCTAGCTTTACTTAACAGCTTCTCAAAGGAATTGGTGGTGTGTCCCTTGAGCATGAAAGCTACTGGTCCGTGTATTTTTTTAGTAGAATCTCAATTGCATGTTGTTCTTGTATTTAAGGTTCACATTTCATGCTAAGGTTTTTCCACCTCAAGATGTAATTCATTAGAGTTTCTTTGGCTCTTTGCTTCTCCACTACGAGATATCTAATAAAAACATGATGTGGTGCTCCAGCAAATCTCTTTACAAACATCTATCTAATTTGTCAAATCTCTTACCTGATCCATTAGGTAACTCAGCATACCATTCAAAATCAATTCTTAACAAGCTTCTGACGAACTATAGGAAGAGTAAGGCTTCATTTCATTTAGTGTTGCCACAACAGGCTCGGAAGTGTGCTATATGTTGCCTGGGATTTCTGGTCCCGTCAAATGTCTGAAAGTTTAGTGGTACCCTCAGGGTAGGGTACGACATCAAACTCTTCTAGGTAAGGTCAAACCCTCGAAATAAATGTTCCTCCCTTAAATAGGGCTAAGACCTCCCGAACTTGTTATCCAACCATACGTTTAATATCTTTCTTGGGTATGGTGTTTGATGAGGAATCTTTCTTTTGCTAATCATCTCCATTAGCAGAAGCAACTTCTCTTTATTCATCGGTAATATATATTATTTCAGGTTGGTTAACACCTAGAGAAGCTACTTGTTGTGACAAGGATTGCTCATTAACAGTATCCATGGCTACCATGGTGGCAGCCATCTCATCCATTCTTTTTTCTAATTGGATGATTTGTTCATCTCTTAATAAAATGGCTCTATGTAATTCATTCGTCATGTTCCCTACGATGAGAGGTTGTGCGACGCGGATAGATGGGCCATCTCTAGTCTCGTTGACTTCAATATCCATAAAATCTTCATCTAGGTAATAACTGAAATCAAAATCCTCATCATCATCATTCAGGGCTACACTATGTTCTCTGGCTAACTCAGAAATTTCAGCTTTAAGCTTATCAACTTTTTCATCAATTATCGCTTCTTGAATCCTCTTGAGGTTTGGAGGACTTTCCTAAACATCCTTCACTTGTTCATCAAAATTTTGAGCTATAGTTGCAATGATATTGAATATTTCAGACTTTTGCTTCATTCTGCCATTCTGCCTTGCGAGCTCACTAAACCATATTGGTATGGTGACTTTAAGGGCCCACACTTTCTTTATCGACGTTGATGACTTGAGACAGGGTATCCCAACAGAGGGATCGACATGTCGGAGAGAAGTATGCTCCCCACGGTGCAATCCAAACACAATATTGGGTAACATCTTTATATTTTCCCTTTTCAAGGCAATATGGGTAACGATTGGTTGAGTACTCAAACCCATACTTGACTTAACCGGTCGATGTCTTGCAGACTTTGGAGTGACTGAGGTAACAAAATTTGTAGTAGTGACGGTAGTATCAATTCGCCTTCCCAGACAGAATATGACGGGAATACGGGCTGACAAAGCTTCAGCTGACTTGTGAGACTATCGGGCAATTCTGACATCCTTCAGGATTTCTTTTTTCCTTTGAGAAGATACCGTACAACCCAGTCGCTTAAGCAGTTTGACCATTGAACATCTTCTTTAGTGGCTAATCACTGGAACACTTTGCAGACTTTAATGATAGGAGTGGGCTTCTCATTCTCCTCACTACGATCATGGAATGATGGCAAGGTAGCAACGATCTTTTGAAAACTCTCATGTCCATTAGTATTCATCAGTGGGTGAAACATACTCCCTCGTAGAAATAGAGAGGTTTCATGTAATCCAAGTTGCTCCTCGTGAGGGCACTCATCACGTGGTACATTTTTTGCAATTTTGGCTTAAGCAACCCTCCGAGCTTTTTGGCCATGGATATTTTTCTAAGATCGAGTCAACGAAGCAGACTTGAACATGAGATGATCTTAAACACTGACGGAGAGATGGTAAATTCTTCGGTTTCATCCACTATGATCATTGATATACCTAAAATATATAGTGTTCTTAGACACAATTTTATACCTATTTTTGAGATATTTTTCCTTAATAAAAGGTATTTGTGTGTTTTTCTTTTACGTATAAGTAAAAAGGTGAAAAATGCTAAAAAGAGTGAAAAGGGATCTAACTTGGAGCAAAAATGCAAAAATGGTGCAAAAGTATTTTGGCGCTTAAGCGCCAAATCCGGCGCTTAAGCGCCGGTGAAACAAAGAAGGTCGAGCTTAAGTGCAGAGGCCCGCGCTTAAGCGCCACATGAAGTTATTTGATGGGTTAATTAATTTTTCTAAATTTTGAAGGGACATTTGAAGAAATTATTAGCTAAAGAGGGTGTTTATGACCACTACAAAGGAAAATATGGTTAATAAACTTGTGAAAGGAGGCATCCCGTGGAAACTACATCGAATTAGGACACATTTTGAAGAGATACCAAGGCACCTCTTGGAAAATTATGGAAGAAGGAAGTTGAGAGAAAAATGGGGGAAGTCCTGAGAAGTTCTTGAAATAGTTCATGGAGGAACTTTGGAGAGATTTTTCAGGCACCTGATACACCATAAATATATGCATTTTTAGACCCATTTTTTAAACTCATTTTTGGTGATATTACAGTTTAATGGAAGGTAATTTTTATGTTTTATTGTAGGTTGGTCATTTTTAGGACTTGTCTTAAAAATGATGAAAATTGGAGTCAAAATGGAGATTTTGATAATTTGTTCAGTGCTGACGGCACCAGTCTGGGCGCCGACGGAACTGTTTGGCAAATCTTCATGGCTATTCTCTTAACAAAAAAACTTCATACGAGGATGTGCTGGCCAACTGAGCTAAGCAAATCTCTGGGTCAAGCAAGACTGTAACCAGAGACTCTCTCATCTCCTTTGATAGAATTAAGCGTCGTAGATGCTTAATTTGGTCAGCAACCTTCTAAGATGTGCTAGCATGTTATAAAAAAATTTGTACAATCCTCAAATTTTCACTTGGTTATGTGGCTCTTCCACTTGCGGCGGTAAAGATAGCTCTTTCATAGTGATTATTTGTTTCCATTTATCTGCTGGAACTACTTTTGGAGGTAATATCTTCCCACTCCTTAGATTTACTTCTATAATTTCCTCTTCTTGAGATGTTGTAGGTAAAATTTCTAATGTCTCTTCTTCATCAGAGAAATCCAAGCTGATGGCAAGTGGTGCGCCGTGGCACTCAAGGACCGGTCCCTCACTCCCGATGCAGTTGTAACCGGCATTGTCAATTTCTTCTTCATTTTCATTAACAGGCTCATCAGACTCAAGTACGATATGAGGATCACTTTGAGAATCGAGATCGGAATTAGATTGAACAAATTTAGTTACATTGTCATTAGAAACAGTTAAAACATAGCCGAAATCATAATCATTATATTCATAATACCCTAGTTGGTCAAAAAGATAATCATAAATGGTCAAAGGTTCGAGGATTTTCTTTGTCGGATCCTTGACAACCAATCTAACGGAGGCAACCCCTATCCTACCGCCCACGCTATCGGTCTTCACGACATTGCTCTTTTCTTTCTCTTTAGGTTGTTGTGACTTCTCTGACGAAATCTCAAACTTTGGCTGAAAAGGTTGTAGACTGAACGAATGCCTGAGTTGAAGTGGTCTGAATATGATACTGTATTTTTTTAGATGACTTGCTCCAGACTGTGGGCAATCCATCTTTTTCTGCATATGGATCTATTGAAACAATTGGCTCAGCCGAAATCATATTCACAGAACCTTTTTTAGGTTTTTTTAAATATTCCTTCTAGATTTTTATATTTCCTTCTTTAAAAGTTCTCTTGAGCCAGTTCTTGAAGACAAAACAGCCTTCTATCGTATGTCCTAACATCCTATGGTAGGTGCAAAAATTAAGATATTCTTTCTTGTCAGCTTCATTCGGCTTCTTCGATTCTAGTGATCTAAACTCTGGTTTTTTTCATTAAGTTTTTGAAGATTTTCGGCACAGCCACATTTTTAAAAGAATACACTCTTCTCATTCATTATACAAGAGTTGGACGCATTCTCCGTTCTACTCGGTATGGTCCACCCTAGTATGATTGTTGGCTGGATTGACCATACTATGGCCTTTGTTGTCGAGCATGCTATAACAATTGTTGAGAATTTTGGTGAGTAAGCTCTGTATGTATCTTTATCAACCATTTTCCCTTATTAATCATTGCCACTATCAAAGACTTCTTTTCAAACACCCTTGTTATCTTTGATTTCTCCACTTTGTCTTGGGAATCTATATGTTTAACTTCCTCCTGTAAACTGCTAGCTTTGCTTAACAGATTCTCAAAGGACTTGGTGGTGAGTCCCTTGAGCATGAAAGCTACTGGTCCATGTATGTTTTTGATTCGAATCTCATTTGTGTGTTGTTCCTGTAGTTGAGGTTCACATTTCATGCTAAGGTTTCTCCACCTTAAGATATAATTCATTAGAGTCTCTTTGGGTCTTTTCTTCTCCACTACGAGATCTATAATAGAAACATGGTGTTGTGCTCCAGCAAATCTCTTTACGAACATCTATCTAATTCAGCAAACGTATTAATTGATCCATTAGGTAACTCAGCATACCAATCAAAAGCAATTTCTAACAGGCTGCTGGCGAACTGTCGGAAGAATAAGGCCTCATTTCCTCCAGAGTTGCCTCAAATGGCTCGGATGGGTGCTATATGTTGCCTGGGATTTCTGGTCCCATCAAATGTTTTAAAGTTTGGTGACACAAAACTCTTAGGGTAGGGTACAACATCAAACTCCTCCACGTAAGGTCTACCACTTGAAACAAATGTTCCTCCCTTAAATAGGGCTAAGGCCTCCCGAACTTGTTATTCGACCATATGTTTAATATCTTTCTCTAGTATGGTGTTTGGTGAGGAATCTTTCTTTTGCTAATCTTCTCCATTAGCGGAAGCAAGTTCTCTGTGTTCATCGGTAATATGGATTATTTCAGGTTGGTTAACCCCTAGAGAAGCTACCTACTGTGACAGGGATTGCTCATTAACGGAAGACATGGCTTCCATGGTGGCAGCCATCTCATCCATTTTCTTCTCCATTTGCATGATCTGTTCATCTCTTAAGAAAATGGCTCTATGTAAGTCACCCGTGGTGTTCCCTACGATGAAAGGTTGTGCATCGTGCATAGATGAGGCAGCTCTAGTCTCGATGACTTGAATATCCATAAAATCTTCATTTAGGTAATAATTGAAATCAAAATCCTCATCATCATCATTAATGGTTACACTATGTTATCTGGCTAATTCGGAAATCTTAGCTTTAAGCTTATCGACTTTTTCTTCAATTATCGCTTCCTGAATCCTCTTGAGGTCTGGAGGACTTTCCTAAACATCTTTCACTTGTTCATCAAATTTTTGAGCAATAGTTGCAACGATATTGAATATTTCAGACTTTTGCTTCATTCTGCCATTCTGCCTTGCGAGCTCACTAAACCATATTGGTATGGTGACTTTAAGGGCCCACACTTTCTTTATCGACGTTGATGACTTGAGACAGGGTATCCCAACAGAGGGATCGACATGTCGGAGAGAAGTATGCTCCCCACGGTGCAATCCAAACACAATATTGGGTAACATCTTTATATTTTCCCTTTTCAAGGCATTATGGGTGACGATTGGTTGAGTACTCAAACCCATACTTCACTTAACCGGTCTATGTCCTGCAGAATTTGGAGTGACTGAGGTAACAAAATTTGTAGTAGTGACGGTAGTATCAATTCGCCTTCCCAGACAGAATATGACGGGAATACGGGCTGACAAAGCTTCAGCTGACTTGTGAGACTATCGGGTAATCCTGACATCCTTCAGAATTTCTTTTTTTCATTTGAGAAGATACTGCACAACCTAGTCACTTAAGCAATTTAACCATTGAACATCTTCTGTAGTTGCTAATCTCTAGAACACTGTACAAACTTTAGTGATAGGAGTGGGATTCTCATTCTCCTTACTACATTCATTGAATGATGGCGAGGGAGCAACGATCCTTTGAATACTCTCACATCCGTTAGTTTTCATCAGTGGGTGAAACTTACTCCCTCACAAGAGTAGAGAGGTCTCACGTAATCCAAGGTCTTCCTCATGAAGACACTCATCACCCGATACTTTTTTTGGAATTTTGGCCTAAGCTGCCCTCTGAACTTTTCAGCCATGGTTATTTTTCTGAGATCTAGTCAAGAACGCAGACTTGAACATGAGCCAATCTTAAACACTGACGGAGAGATGGTTAATTCTTCGGTTTCATCCTCTATGATCATTGATACACTCAAAATGAATAGTGTTTTTAAACACATTTTTGTACCAATTTTTGAGATATTGCGCTTTAATGGAAGGTAGTTATGTGTTTTTCTTTCAAGTATAAGTAAAATATGTAAAAATGTTAAAAAGAGTGAAATGGGATCTAATTTGGAGCAAAAATGCAAAACTGATGCAAAAGTGTTTTGGCGCTTAAGCGCTAGATCCGGCGCTTACGCTCCGGTAAAACAGAGAAGGTCGCGGCTAAGTGCCAGAGGCCCCCTGCTTAAGCGCCACTAGCAGTTATTTGATGGGTTAATTCATTTTTCTAAATTTTGAAGGGACATTTGAGGAAACTATTTGCTAAAGAGGGTGGTTATGACCAGTAGAAACGAAATTATGGCTAATAGACTTGTGAAAGGTGGTCTCCTATGGAAAATACATCGAATCGGGAAACATTTTGAAGAGATGCCAAGGCACATCTTGGAATATTATAGAAGAAGGAAGTTGAGAGAAAAATGGGGGAAGTACTGAGATGTTCTTGAAATAGTTCGTGGAGGAACTTTTGGAGAAATTTTTCAGGCACCTGATACACCAAAAATATATGCATTTTAAGACTCATTTTTTATATTCATTTTTGGTAATATTGCAGTTTAATGGAAGATATTTTTTATTTTTTATTGCAGGTTGTTCATTTTTAGGACTTGTAGTAAAAAGGATGAAATTTGGAGTCAAAATGGAGATTTTGATAATTTGTTCAATGCCTACGGAGCCAGACTGGGCGCCGACGGCACTGTTTAATAGAGAAGATAGACTAAATTAAATGGCCTCTAGCGCCGATGACGCCAGAATGGACACCGACGCACCAATGTTGGTACAAGCTATGTTTCTAGAAGATTCAACAAATTTAAACTCTTTTTGATGATTTTTTGGATGCATCTGTTAGAGAACTGACCCTAGCCTTTGTTTATAGCTGAAACTGATTAGAAAGGAGTCCTCCTTCACCCCTCTCAGCCATCCATTGCCCCTTCACATCTCTTCCTGCCACTTTACATCATTTCACGCCATTCCATACCATTAGTTAGTTTTTGCTTTATAGTTTTGAGTTAGTGTGATGGGTTTAAGTTTGAATTCTTCTCTAGGAAGTGTTGGAGAGGAAAATAAGTGACAGATTTCTTCTTCCTACATTTCCTAAGAGAGGCTACAAAGGATTTTCTTTGAGAAATAGTTTTAGATAGGTGTTGTTCAATTATTATTATTGTATGAACTTTCTTTTATATTTAGAATTAGTGTTTTGCTGAATTTTTCTCATGAAGTCTGAGTAGTTTCCTTATCTTTCTCCCTAATCTGCGATATGGTGAAATGAAGAGATAATTTGGATGTGTCAATGTTAAAATATAAAATAAATTGTGAGGGTTTCTTAACTCCCCTCTTAATTTACTTTTCGATCTGACCAATTAAATTGTTAAAATATGTTATCAAACATATGATCTAGGAAATGGAATATGAGTTCTACAACAGAGTAAGAATCACATTTAAGTCCATGAAGGAGGTTTTTGGTCATGGAATTATGTGCAATCAAATAAAGAAAAATACTTTGTTAGGTGTAGAATTGGAAATTTCTTGGGTGACCGATTAAAAATCCTCAATTTCATTTTAGTGTTTAAAAACTAAAGAGAGAGTTAGCCTTCACGGGAAGGGAAGTGGGAGCTTTGGAGTGAGAACCAATATCCTCCTAGCCTAGCCACGGATTTAGGGACTAAACCTAAGATTAGCTAATGATTTTCTATAAGACTGAATAAGGGTAGAATATTAAAATTCCTTCTATTTGGCACAATAAAAATTTAGACCATTTGTCTCATCTCATTTCACCAAAAACTCATTGTAGTGGGAAAGATACTTTTTCATATTATAAAACTTCATCACATAAACATAGTTTAAAAGTTACTATTTAGACGTAGTTATTAATTTTAAACCTTGCATTTTAATTCTGCTAGTAGTTAATAATTTAGCTTTAATAATATCTTAAACATTAAAAATTAGTGACAATAATTTCATTTTATTTTTGTGAATTTCCTAGTTAATTTATCAATTCAAATTTGAATCTTCCTCGGGGGATCGATATTTGGGCTTAAATAGAAAGTCTTATATTACTTAATAATGATACATATACTTGTGTAGAATACCAACATTAAGTGCTTAACGTTATTATTCATAAAATACCACATTATGTTTTTGGCACGTTGTAAGGCGGAGTCAACTTTATAAATTTTACACAACTATATTTCCGTTGGTCTAGTTTTTTGGCACCATTGTCGGGGAAGGTAATGGTAAATTAAATAGATTTGCTAAATTATTAAATTTAGAGTCAAAATACAAAATATCAAAAAATAAACTATAAAATCAAAAATTCAAAAAAAATATATAATCATATATTTAAGAATATTTTTAAGAAATTTTTCTTTGCTTATTATATTTATTAATGCAAAATATTGAATATGAAGGTTTAATACCTTACAATTCAGAATTAGAATATACTATTAGAAAAATTCAAAAACCACAAAAAGAAATTAAACATTTTAATGAAATGGCGAATAACTTAAATAATCAAATAAATGAAAATCGACAAAGACCTTTAAAAAATTATGTTAATCCAACAACAATGAACATCACTTAACTAATTCAAAATCCTGATATTTCTGCTAATTCATTTGAGCTTGAACTTACTATTATCTATTATCCAAATGGTATCCAAATGGTATAAAATAATCATTTTGGTGAAACACCTACTGAAGGACCTAACTTACATCTTACTAGTTTTCTTGAAATATGTGCTACTCTTAAATATGATGGAGTGTCTAATGATGGTGTTAGGCTTTGACTTTTTCCTTTTTCATTAAGGGACCAATCTAAAGCCTGGGTAAATTCATTAGCACCTAGATCTATTAAACTTGGGGAGACTTATCACAAAAATTCTTGGCTAAATATTTTTCACCCTAAAAAACCGCTAAGCTCAGAAACGATATTGCATCTTTTTTATCAGTTTGAAGGGGAATTGATATATGAAGCCTGGGAAAGATTTAAGGATCTTGATCGAAATGTTCAGACCATGCTTTACCAAATTAGTTAATAATTCAAACATTTTACAATGGATTAGTAGGATCACTAAGATCTATTATAGATGCTGCTACAGGTGGATCATTAATGTCAAAACCTTTTGATGAAGCATACTCTTAAATAGAAGAAATCGCTACTAACAATTTTCAATGGCCTTCTGAACGGGTAAATCCTAAGAGAGTAGCTAGTATTCATGACTCTGATACAATATCTATTTTAGGATCTCAAATTGTTGTTATATCAAAAAAGATTGATCAAATTGGGGTGAACTATTCTCAAATACCACAAGTATTAGAGGAAAATTTGCTAGGGTAGATAATTGATACTCAATCATCTTATGAAACTTTGAATGCTATTCATAATCAAAATACCAATCCTTATTCTAATTATTACAACCCTAGATGGAAAAATCACCATAATTTTAGTTGGAATAATTATAAAAATTCAATGAACCCCTCAGGAAATTAAAACAATCAAGGAAATCCTAATTATCGAGCTTATTATACTCTTGGATTTAACTTTAACCCTAACCCACAAGTTAAGGAAAGTAAGTTGACAATGGAAAAAGTAATGTTGAATATGGGAAATCAAATACAAAATCAATGGGCTGTTATTAGAAATATTGAAAACCAATTAGGACATATTGCTACTGCACTTAGTAACAAATCTTCAAGAAATCTTTCGAGTACTGTGGAAGTTAATCCCAAAGATCAAAATAAGGATCAAATTAAAGTTATTCAATAAATTGAAACAAGAATCCAAAGAGAAACTGAAGTTGATGAGAAGAAGGAACAAATGGAAAGTGCCCATCATGAGACTGTTGCACTCAGTGAAGAGTCAGTGAAGAGTGTAGCGCTTGAAGAGTGTAGCGCTATTATTCAGAAAAAGGTTCCTGAAAAGTTAGAAGATCCTGGTAGTTTTACTATACCTTGTGCAATTAGTGAGAAGTTTTATGTAAGAGCCTTATATTATTTAAGAGCAAGTATAAATATTATGCCTCTATCAATTTTTAAACATTTAGATTTAGGAGAGATTTCCCCTACTACTATAACTCTTCAGTTAGCTGATTGTTAGCTGTCAGTTAGCTGATTGATCAATCACTTATCCTAAAGGAGTTATAGAAGATGTATTAAGAAAAGTGGATAAATTTATTTTCCTTGTAGACTTTATAGTATTAGATATGGTGGAAGTTAAAGAGATTCCTATTGTTTTAGGGAGACCATTTCTTACAATAAGGAGAGCTGTGAAAGATGTCCAAAAAGGAGAATTAATAATTAGAGTTACTGATCAAGAAGTAACATTTAATATTGCAAAAGCTATGAAATATCTTGCAATAGAAAAAGACAATGAATGTTTTAGGATGGAAGTTATTGAATATCTAAGTAATGAGTAATTTAAGAAAGAGTTTGAAAAAAATTAAGTCAAGAAGAATTTAGTGAAAATGAGAATGAAATAAAAGAAGAAAATGAAGATTATATTTAGGACAAATTTGAAACTTTAGATTTGTTGGAAAATGATAATAAAATTTTTATTCCATAAGTTATTAAACCACCCAAACTTGAACTAAAAGAATTACCTGCCCATTTAAAATGTGTTTTTAGGAGATTCATCTAAATTTCCTGTTATTGTATCTTCTAACTTAATTGAAATTCAAGAACAAAAATTAGTAGAAATGTTAAAAAGATATAAAAAGGCTTTTGGATGGACTTTAGCAGATATTAAAGGAATTAATCCTTCAAATTATATATACAGAATTCTATTTGATGAACAATAAAAACCTAAAGTTGATCCTCTGAGGAGATTAAACCTAATAATGAAATAAGTTGTTAAAATAGAAATCTTAAAATGGTTAGATGCTGGCGTTATATATCCTATTTCAGACAGTGCTTGGGTAAGTCCAATTCACTGTGTTCCAAAGAAAGGAGGAGTGACCGTTGAAGTAAATGAGAAAAATGAATATATTCCATTAAGATAAGTTACTAGTTGGCCAATTGGTATACTATAGAAAATTAAACATGGCTATCATGAAAGATCACTTTTTTTTTACCCTTTTAAGACCAAATGTTGGATAGATTGGCTGGAAACAAATATTACTGCTCTTTAGATGGATATACCAGGTATCATCAAATTTTACTTGCTCCTGAGGATCAAGACAAAATAATATTTAAAAGCTCTTATGGAACATTTGCTTTTTGTAGAATATCTTTTGGACTATGCAATGCACGTGCGACTTTTCAAAGATGTATGATGTCAATTTTTAGTAATTTTATTGAACGTGGAATGAAAGTATTTATGGATGATTTCTCTGTATTCGAAACTTCATTTAAGTTATGTTTAAATAATTTAGAAAAAGTTCATGAATTATGTGAATGAATCAACCTAGTACTAAATTTGGAAAATGTTAATTTATGGTTGCAGGGGGAATTGTACTTGGGCATAAAATTTCTGAAAATGGCATAGAAGTAGATCATGCAAAAAATTCAATTTACTGAATAATTACTACCTCCTACTATGGTTAGAGGGGTAAGAATTTTTCTAGGACATGCTGGTTTCTACAGGTGTTACATAAAAAATTTTTAAAAAATAACTAAGCCATTATGCCAACTTTTAGAAAA
>NW_018251932.1:22723-23086 GCF_001263595.1 Phalaenopsis equestris | reverse complement strand
TTAAACCCTTAAGGGTCAAATTTGAGTCTAACTTGGGCTAGCTTTGGGCTAAGCTCAAATTCATTGTTGTGTTTGGTCAAAAATGACCTTATAAAGGATTTTCAACAAAAATTGGATGCCAATTTGAGGTCTAAGGCATTCAATTGTTGAGATTTGAGGTGTTAGGCAATATTGGGGCTAATTTGTGGGTTTTGTCAAATATAGTCAAATTGACAAAATTGGACAATGGCATAGTTGGAAAAAATGAAATTGGGAATATTTTTGATTTATTGGGATTTTTTAGGAATTTTTGGAATTTTGGGTCATGGAGGGGTATCTTGGTAATTTGGTCATTTTTGGAAATTTTTGTCAATTTTGGAAAAT
>NW_018251932.1:3349-22519 GCF_001263595.1 Phalaenopsis equestris | reverse complement strand
ATATGGTGTACCCTAGTTCCAAGTCAACACCCAGGGTCAATCCTAAGGCCAAGTAGCCCTATAGGAACTCTTCTTGAGCTTCCCCCATAATGATCTTACCTACTAAATATTAGAGGTTAGGACCAATATGTAGAACTTCAAGTTGAGTAAAGAGAAGAGTTTTGAGTTTCTAATGGTGAGGGTACTCTTTCTAGTTTTCTAAGACTAGTCTATAGGAAAATCCTATGGCTAGACCTAGGCTACTAAAGAAATTTCTAGACCTCAACCAAAAGTGAGGTCAACATCCTTCAAGTATTAAACAACCTGAACTTGAACTGAAAGTATTACCTGCCCATTTAAAATATGTGTTTTTAGGAGATTCATCTACAATGCCAGTTATTGTATCTTCTAAGTTAACTAAAATTTAAGAACAGAAATTAATAGAAATGTTGAAAAGATATAAAAAGGCTTTTGGATGAACTTTAGCAGATATTAAAGGAAGAATTCTATTAGATGAACTGTACGAACTTAAAGCTGATCCTTAAAGGAGATTAAACCCAATAATGAAAGAAGTTGTTAAAAAAAATTTTAAAATGGTTAGATGCTGGAATTATATATTTAATTTCAGATAGTTCTTGGGTATGCCCAATTCACTGTGTTCCAAAGAAAGGAGGAGTGACCATTGAAGTAAATGAGAAAAATGAATTAATTCCAAAAAGACAAGTTACTGGTTGGCAAATTTATATAGACTATGGAAAATTAAACATGGCCACCAGGAAAAATCACTTTCCTTTACATTTTCTAGACCAAATGTTGGATAGATTGGTTGGAAATAAATATTACTGCTTTTTAGATGGATATACCGGTTATCATCAAATTCTAATTGTTCCTAAGGATCAAGACAAGACAACATATACAAGCCCTTATGGAACATTTGCTTTTCGTAGCTTTTCGTAGAATGTTTTTCGTAGAATGTCTTTTAAACTATGCAATGCACCTGCAACATTTCAAAGATGTATGATGTCAATATTTAGTAATTTGATTGAAAAAGGAATGGAAGTATTTAAGGATGATTTATTTGGGTTCAGGACTACATTTGAATTATATTTAAATAATTTAGAAAAAAGTTATGAAATTATGTGAAAAAAATCAACCTAGTATTAAATTAGGAAAAATGTTAATTTATGGTTACAGGAGGAATTGTACTTGGGCATAAAATTTCTGAAAAAGGCATGGAAGTAGATCCTGCAAAAGTTTAAGTTATTGAAAAACAGTCACCACCGACTACGGTCAGAGGTGTAAGAATTTTTCTAGGACATGCTGGTTTTTAAAGGGGTTATATAAAAAATTTTTCAAAAATAACTAAGCCATTATGCCAACTTTTAGAAAAAGATACAAAATTTGATTTTAATGAGGAAAGCATAAAAGCATTTGAACTATTGAAAGAAAAATTAATCACTACACCTACAACAGTCCCACCTGATTGGGAGAAACCATTTGAAATAATATGTGATGCTAGTGATTATGCTATTAGAGCTATTTTAGGACAAAGGCACAATAAAGTTTTTAAAGTAATATATTATGCTAGTAAAACTCTAAATGATGCTCAAATTAATTACACTACTACTGAAAGAGAGTTATTAGCTATTGTCTATGCCTTTGATAAATAGAGACCATACTTGATTGGAACTAAATGTATAGTGCATACAAATCATTCTGCTATCAAATACTTGATGCAAAAGAATGATATTAAACCACGATTGATTAGATAGATACTTCTAGTGCAAGAATTTTATTTTACTATAGTTAATAGACCGCGAAATGATAATCAAATAGCTGATCATTTGTCTAGACTAAAAAAAAGAAATATTAATTATTTTTTTGTAAATGAAATTTCAGAAAATTTCCCTCATGAACAATTATATATTATTGATGAAATAAATATACCGTGGTATGCCGATATAGTAAATTATATTGTAAGTGATATTCTATCACCAAATATTAGGAATCAATAATTAAAAAAATCTATATATGATTCTTAAGGTCATGTTTATTTAAATATTATGGGGAATGTTAAAGTTGATTAGAGTGACATCGGTTAGGATCTTACGGTTCCCTCATTCTGACACCATTATTTTTCTTTCGGATTCACTTAGTCCTAATGAATTTACTAAACTCAACTCAATGAGTTCCATAATTTCATTTAAATCGTGAGAAATATCATTAGCAGCCATAGGTTACCTCCACCGAGGGATTCCCGATTATTTAATAGAGACATTTAATTTAGTTGTAATTTTTGTTCTGTTTAGTTTGTGATTAAATTTTGAGTTTTCTTTAATTTAGGCTGTTGTGGCAGTGACTTTTATCTTGTTTAAGTTTTTAGTTTTATTTTGGTTTCAGTTTTGTGACTATCCTAAAAGTTTCAGTTTTGACATATAAGGTAACTTCAAGCATTCAAGAAATAAACAAGAGCTACAATAACTTAAATGTGTACTTGTCAATTCTTCCCGCTCCTTCACCTGAATGGTTAGCTCTGACAACATGTATATAATTTTGCAAGGAACTAAAATTGCAGGAGTAGATGAAGGTATAGCTACCAAACCCCACGTTATGACTTTATTGAGTCTCGAAAGATCTTAATGAAAGATTTTAGAACAAAATATAACAAGTTCAATTTGACCTTCAAAGGGCATGACCCTAAATCAATTTGAAGATTTCTTGAAATATTTTGAGTTTATTTTGAACTTATCATATCATTTTATTAACCATCCAAGGTTAAGCTAAGGTTATCCCAACGCTCAAGGAAACTTGATGTTTTATTTATCCAATGACTAGGACACTCAATTAATCATATGATATTTCATTTAAGAGTTATGTGGGTGGGTGCCTTTAAGGCAAATTTGAGTAAGTAAAGGTTTTAGTTTCTAAATTTAAAATTGGTCTTGTAGTGTAGAAAGATATTAATCATTAATCATTTTATCATCAAAATCAGATCAAATAAATTCTAATGTCAAGCCTAAGCCATTACCAAACCCTGAGTAATCACAATAGGTGGGGTGCAATGGTAACTAGAAAAATTTTGATTTAAATGACATTCATTCTTATTGAAAGATCACATTATCATCAATTATGGGCTTAAAATTAATGAAATATTATATTCCTAACTCGAACCCATCACTTGAGATTCATTTAAGTTTTATTGACTTCCAAGTCATGATAATTAAGGAAATTATAATTTTGCTCTTATTATTGAAATGGTGGTAAGTGAGTTCATACCTTTTAATCTCAATGTCTTTCAATCATCCAAAAATGTTCATTAGGATCAAAAGTATCCATCTTTCCTTTGATTAATATTAAATCTTGATTGAGGCACCAAAACCCAAAGTTCTCCTTTGCCTTTGAGGCTCTCCACCTCATAACTCATTAATCAAAATTCAAACGACTTTGAGGATTTTTAGAGCATCCCATCCATGGGATAATTAAAACATCAGAGGAGAAAATGTGGATTTTCAAAATATAATTTAATTTAAATAATTATTTAAATTTAAAAGGTAGCATTTTCAAAGTTGATTTACTTAACTATCCAAAATAAAGTTTTTTATTTATGACAAAATTATTAGAGGTTTTCTTAGGTAAGAGTAACACTTAGGCAAAATTTCATAATTTTTTGAGTTAAATCTTTAATTTTATTTGATAATTATTATTGATTTTTATGATTTAAGTTGAATGAAAAGATTTTTTGTTACCAAAAATTATATTTTATATTTTTATTAAACCTCTCTGAGCCCAAGGAACTAAGAGATACAAATTTTGCATTTTTAAAATTTTTAATTTTTTTATTATAATTATTTTAGTTAGAAAATAAGAAACTTTTATTTTAAGCTTTTAAAAATTTATTTTTAACTTCAAAAAAGTAGGAAAAATATCCTAATGAGTTCTAAGTGATCAGGGAACAATTAGGCATTTTTTGAAATATTTTGGTATTTTTGAGATTTTTAATTATTTTAAATTTTTTTAAATTCACAATAAAGCTCAAAATCAAGTACTTTCTCAAAAATAAATTTAATTTTTTCTAAGTGCCCCTGATCACAAAGAACTTAGAAAAACACTTTTCATAATTTTTCCAACTGTATTTAATTTAATATAGTTATTTTTGTAAAAAAAACTACAAGGTTTCTTAGAAAATCAGCTTTAGTGCTCAAACTTAGCCAAAAAAATTTTAAACTTTTATAGTGGGTAAATATGATTTTGATAAGTAATGTGGAATTTATTTTTTTAATTTTTGATTAATTTTTAATTTACATAAATTAAAGCAAGATATACACAATTATTTAACTATAGAAATGCACAAGATAATTCAAACCATTATGACATTTTTCCAAAGCTTCTCTGACCATAGAAAACCTATTAAAATTAATTTCATAATTTTCCAAGTGGTGTTTTAATTTATATAATTAAAATAAGTCAAAATAGTCATCCTAGCTTAAAAATTAAGGTTATAAGCTTAAAAGTGCTCTCTAACCTTGGAAAAATTAAAGAACATTCCCTCTATCACAAGGAATGAAGCCTAAATGTTTCAAGCCTTGGTGGGTAATGCTTGTTCATAATGAATAATAATACTCTAGAGAGTATTTAATTCATTAAAAATCGGTGAGTCAACAAATAATTTTATTTTTAGTCCAAATTAATTCACTCTGTTCACTGAGCAAGGGAATATTTTTATTTTCTTTTTATGATTTTTCTAGAGAAATATATGGATTTTTAAAGTTCTGGTATTTAAATAAAAAAATATATCTAGATTTTTCTATTTAAATGCGCGGCGCCACCCAAACTTACGACGGCTTCAAAAATCCACATGGCGCTTAGCCATTCGAAACCGCTAGACACCACAGCGCCTCGTCAGCCTGCAGTTCACGTATCATCTCTTCATCCGCATTCATCGCGACCGTCCATTAAATAAACGCGTGATCAGATGACATCCGTTCATCTTCCCTAAATGAGCTAACCTAAGAACCACTCACATTAAAACCTTAAGATCTTTGTCTAGACTCAACCAAATCACATGGGATTTGTTTTTAAACCTTCATCTACTCAAGAAGAGAATATCTATATGGCTTATACGGTATGAAATACAATAAATACAGATGTAGAATCAATTTAAGATTGGTTTAGGTTTGAGATTCAATACCTTTGTCTAAGAGGGGAGGCCTCCATCAAATGTTTGTGGCAGCTTTGATTGGATACAATGAACCTCTAGATGAATTTTTAGGCCCTGGTTAATTGTTTAGATATGATTTTGATTAAGCTCAATTTCAGGTGTTGGTCTAGAACGAGGTTAGAGGCTATTTAGGATGGGGCTTTTATGGGAATCAACTCCTCTCACTGTGATGATGGTGTGTGCACAGTTAATTGGAGTTTTGTGTACTGTGGAGGTGTGGGGAAATATGTCCTGGTTCAAGTAGGAATTTTGAACTCAAAATTGAGTTCTCACAGTGGGAACCAGAGGGGAAAATAGTGAGATTAAGATGAGGAGTTCCTAGAGAGTCTCTGGAAGCAATTGGATAAAGTTTCCCCAAGGATTTTGCTAACTCTCTCCCATGGATGTTGAGGGGCAATTTATATGAAGGAGGCAATGGTGGCTCTCAGGCAAAGCTGAGGTGGTCAGGGTGCTACCTAGGTGGAGGGAAGAAAGGTCCTAAAAGCCAATCAAGCTTAGACTCTTTCTGGCGGCTGAGGTGGTGGTTGACCAAGGTCTAGTCACCTTTAAGCTCAGGGAGGTCAATGGGTGCTTAATCATGATTAATTCCCAAGGGTAAGCAATGATGGAGAAGATATTTCAATTTTAGGCCAAAAATGGGTTAAGATCCCTTAAACCAAAGGACCATTCATCCATAGCTTTTGTAAGGTTGGCTAAGTGAGTCTAGCCTGGTCACTAGGCTCCATTTGGTTGTTGTGGTGTCATTAATTTGATCACTTATGCATGGCTTAATCAATTTTGGTGCATGGGTTCAATTTAGGTTGAATTGTCTTGAAGTTGTGTTTGGGTTAGGTTAGACATTACATTGAGCCCAATTAATTGATCAAATTTATGTGTATGATTGTCACAAAGATTTTAGAAAAGTTTTGGAGTGATTTTGAATTGATTTGGAGATTCAATTTGAAGAAATTTAAACATTTGGTCAATTTGGGGATGTTAGGCTAAACTTGGGTTTAGGCTGGGCTAGAGTTGGGTTTAGTCCAAATTTATGGTTTAAAATGGTTTACAGGAATGTGATATAAAGTTCTCAACATTAGTTGGGTGTCAATTTTGGGGTTAGGTTATTCAATTTGCTGAAATTTGGGCATACAGCTAAATTGGGGCAATTTTGGGAATTTTGGGTTTGGGTTGAAATTGGGTGAAATTAAAACTTTACAAACGTCAATTGAGGGTTCAATTTGGTGTGTGGAGATGTTTCAAAGATTTTTATGACGCATAATTGGAGCAATTGGAAAGATTTTGTGGTTCAATTAAGTGGGATTTTGGTTTTAGGCCAAATTGGTGCTTTTTGATTTGGGTTGAAATTAGACTTGAATGTGGGTCAATTGGGATAGTATTTGATTTTAATTGAGTTTTATCATGATTAATTTAAATTTATAATTGAAATTGGAGAAAAATTGGAACCAAATTGATGGACATTTAGGGTGAATTTGGGGAAATTGGACCCATAAGGGCAATTTTGGGACTTTTGGTCAAAATGAGTCAAATTGATTAAATTGGGTTTAATTGAGGCGTCCCAATTGGTTTTAGAGACATTTGAAATGATTTTGAGGGTTTTTGGAAAGTTTGGGACACCAAAATTATTTTTGTAATTTTGGCAAATTTGGCGGTATTTTGGTAATTCTAGCAAATTTTGGAAGGTTTTGGGCAATTTGGGTAGTTTGAAATGGTTTGCAATAGTTTTTTAATAAGTTTGGGTATTTTGGGTGAAATTGGTAATTTTGATAAATTTTGGGGTTTGGGGGTGTTTTGGTAAATTAGGTTGATTTGGGGGCAAAAGGCTAAGTTTGGTATTTTGGTGTATTGGTGAAATTGAGGTGCCAACAGCTCTATTTGAGCTATGGATCAATGCAATCCTCTACTTTGTCCTTCTTGTACTTGTCTTAGCTAGACCTTAGCCTAGAGCTAGTCAGTCTAGGGGACCAACTACATGAGTCTTCCAAAGGGTTAAGGGATTAAAGTCAACAAGTTTGGGTTTAGGGTTGTCAGTGAATGTGAGTGAAAGTATGTGTAACTGAGTGAACTAACTCCACACCAACACTCAGGGTCAATTCTAAGGCCAAGAAGTCCTACGGGGACTCCCCTTAAGTTCCCCCATATTGACTCCACCTACCAAGTGCTAGAGTTCAGGACCAATATGTGGAACTTCAAGTTGGCAAAGAAGAATTTAGAGTTTCTAATGGTGAGGGTTCCTTCCTAGTCCTCTAGAAATAGTCAATAAGAAAGTCCTATGGCTAGAACCTAGGTTACCAAGGAGGAAAGAGCTAGACCTCAACCAAAAGTGAGGAGGTCAACGTTGCACTATATTGTTGTATTGTTTTTTACTCATTACCATCAGTTTAAATGCTAGAATAATCTTTTATTTTTGTTAAACTTGCTAATTTCACTTGTATTTATTAGATGTACATGTACTATTCTCATGTTTTAAACTTTATTATTTTTCTTTCTTCATTTATTATCCTATTTAAAATTAATTAAAAATTTAGGTTTTGGTGGGCAAAGGAGAAATGAAATCCTTTTTGAAAACTAAACTTTATACGTCCTCAGAGAACTATATTTAAAAAAATAATAATAATTTAACATAATCTGTGGTATGTTTGGTTAAATTTAGATAACTATATTTTGAATTTTATAAATGTTATAGAAAAGTTAAGTTAAAATTTTTTAATAATAAAGGATAGACTATGAATCAAGATATTTGGTATAAGAATATATGATTATGATTTCACTATTTAAATTAAAGAAAATTGTATTTTTGAAAAAATTAGGAATCTTAGATATTTACTTCAAAAAGAAGGAAGTGAAACTTTATGAATCATCTTTTTCAAAGCTAATACAATTTGGTCAAAATAAGAAATTGTGAAAAGTTTTCAACTTTAAGAAAAAGATGGTGGGGTTCAAAATCATTAAATGCTATCCCGATATAGACATCACATGAAAAGAAAAAGAAAGGATTGAAAAAGATCCTAAAGAAAAATGAAAAAGAAAGAAAGAGCAAAAATAAAAAAATATGTGAGGTGAAGTTTGAGGAGATGCCTAGTAAAAAAATTTGCCCCACTTGAATCATCTTAAGGAAAGGAACTTAATTACATTTTTGAATCAAAGCTTAAAGTACTACTATCTTTACTAATGAAGTCCTCATTAAGTTCTTTTTACTGTAATACTTCTAAGCATTTAAAAAATGACAAAATTGCAATTATTCTTGAAATAAAAAGAAAATTATAACTCTTAAACTTGACTACTACAAATTCTTACATTTTAGTTTTAGCTTGAATTATTAAAATTTTTTCTAAAATTTCACTATCATAATTATACAAAAAAAAAACTATAGAAATCTCTAGGTTAAATTCACTTCCACAAATTATTATTTTTACATAGAACGAATGAGTTACTTGAGAACAAGTAGTTTGAGTTTGGAGAAATGATCCACCTTAAAATTTTCTATTTTTAGTGCTTATTTTATGAATGTTTTATGCATGTTTTTAATGATATTGCACCATAAAGGAAGGTATTTTATATGTTTTTGGTTTCAGGTACATGGAATGGATATTTAGAGAAAAAGAAGGGAAAATGAGAAAAGAAGGTGCACTTTAGATGGCGCCATAGCACCGCCGCTGGTGCTATGGTACCACATAAAGGTATAATGAGCACTTTAGCGACCAAGCTGGTGCTAGAGCGCCAATAATTACCCTTTTAGATGATTCGATGAATTTTGCCGAATTTTGAATGGGTGTTTGAAGAAACCCTTAGTTATTTTCAGAGATCTATTAAAAGGGACAAAAATGGGACAAAAAAAAGGACTTTTGATCAGCATTTGAAGGCATTAGGTAGATTTACTTTTGTGTTTAAGTGTGATATTAAGTGTATTTTGTGTTTGTAAGAGAAAGAGTTAAGAGAAACCTTAAGGAGACTCTAGAGTTAGTGTTGGGGAGAAGACATAAGGTATTTTGTATTTGCATTTAATTTTTTGTTCCTAAGACTTAGATTCTAATACAAATCATGTGATTTTGTTCACTTTCCATTAAATGTGAGTGGTTCCCTTTCTTTCTCTTCCATTTAGGAATTAATCTTGTAGGATGAGAATGATTTAAAGATTTCGTTTTACTTAAAAAAAATGTGATGACATTATAATTGTTTCTTCATTGACTTTAAATTTGGCCACTTGTGAGATTAAAATCAGTTGAGAAACATAAAGACCTAGAGGTCAATGATTTCACCCAACTAGTTAGTGTCACACTTCATTTTGGGCAGAAACATTGCGATCACCTAAGTGGGAGTGGAAATAGATAGGAAGAAATGTTTTGATGGGCGTAGAATTGAAGTTTCTAAGCTGACCGGCTTGATCTTTTTTATCAATTTAAGTTAGAGTTTGGATTGTAAGGGTCCCTAGTAGGTCTTACTGAGAGGGCACAATGGGTAATCTAGAGATGAGAGACCAGAATCTACTCAGCATTACTACACAAGCTGGTGAAAAACTCTAAATTAACCAATGTTGTTGGCTAGCACCAGGAGGGGGTAAAGAAGAGGAATGCTCCTAATTGTTGCAATACATCATCTTATTTTTAGTCATTCAAATCCAACAAAGATTAATATCTCTTTGTGAGGGGAAATATCTTTTCATAATATTAAAACTTGTTAAATTTACTTTGTTTAACTGTTAATATTAGTTGTTTCTTTCTACTTTAATTTATTCTTAACCTTTGCAATCATGTTGACATTGTTCTACATTCATTTTAACTACAGGTTAGATAGAATCTGGCTACTCCAATTTAAAGAGTTCAACTTTCCTTCTGCGATCGATAACGGGGTTTTTAATGAAAATCCTATATTACTTGAAATGATACGTATACTTACATAGTACCTCTAATGTAAAGTTTATTATTTATTTTCTATATCATTTCATTTTTTCATACCAGTTGCTAAATATAAGTTGGGAAATGTTTTTGGCATTATTTTGGAGATTAAAAATACACGTAATTGAGGGTTGGGAGCTTGAAAAGATAAATTTAATATTAAAATTGTAATTTTTTTGAAAATTAATTACAAAAATTGAAATAAAAATAAAAAATTTAAAAATTAAAATGGAAATTGACTAGAAATTGTTGGGTAGTGAAATTACACCCTAAAATGACAATTTTTACCCTTGAAACCCCTACGATAAAATTTAGGAAATTAGGGGTAAGAATTTAAATTTGAAAATTTTTACACTTTATCCTAAATTATTCCTAAATTTGGTTTAATAAATTAATCCAAGCCTAAGTCATTAATCTTAAGGGTGTAATATAGTGGTTTCCATTCTAACCATGAAGCTACCCTTAGTAGCCTACGGTTAACCCAATTTGAGCCTAAAAATGGCTTAGTCTTAACTTTTCTTGGCCTAATCCTCGTGAACCCACATATGGTCCTAATCTAATTGAGGTCAAGCTTGCAACACAATCATATTTGACATAGCTCATTTTCAACTTGGGCATTGGGTCTAGCCTATACTAAACCCAAGTTAGCACTAACTTCCTTAGGTCTAACCCACATTAGGCCTAAGTTCAACTTGAACTCTCTTAAGTCTAACCCACATTAAACCTAACCCTAAATCATAGGTCTAACCTAAATTAGACCTATAACCAACCGACTTTGTTTTAAACCACATTAGACATAAACCAAAATTTAGGTCAAACCTACATTAGACCTAAACCCAAATCTTACGTCTAATCTACATTAGAGCTAACCCAAACCCTAGGCCTAACCAAAATTAGACCTTGTCCAGCCCTCCTAAGTATAACCAACTTTAGAGCTAAATTTAAATCATTGGTCTAACCTTATTATACCTAACTCTAAACTTTAGATCTAACTCAAATTAAACCTAATCCAAAACCCTTTTGGGTCTAACCTACATTAGACCCAAAAATCAACCGAACCCTTTGGGTCAAACCAACATTAGAACAAAAATTCAACCACCTTTAGTGGTAACAAACATTAGACCCACAGATCAACAAACCACTTTGGGTATAACCTAAATTAGACCCAAACGTCAACCAACCTTTTTGGGTAACAAACATTAGACCCAAACATCAACAAACCACTTTGGGTATATCCTAAATTAGACCCAAACATCAACCAACCTTTTTGGGTTTAACCCAAATTAGACAAAAACATCAACTAACCTTGGTCTAACCCATATTAAACCCAAACATCAACCATATTTTAGGCATCATTTATATTTGACTGAATCGTAGAACTAACCTAACTTAGACGTAGTCTATGTCCTTAGGTATAGCTTAACTTAAACCTAATTTCAACTTAGACTTAGTCCAGGTCCAGCTTAAACTAGATCTAGCTTAAATTTAATCAAAATGAGGCTTGGTTAAATTTGAATTTTATTTGGTTTGGCCCAACCTAAACCTAGTCTTTGTTCAATCTAACACTAGTTCAATTTGTTTCAACCTAACTTAGAACCACCGGTTCAACCCAACCTAACTCAAGTTATCCCAATTCAACTGAATCACCGAGTCAACCCGACTTAACTCGGGTTAACCCCATTGAATTTAATCACCAGGTCAAGCTAACCTAACTCAATTATACCAAATTCAACTGAATCACCTTATCAACTCAACCTAGTTTGGTTTAACCCATTTCAAGTGAATCATCTGGTCAACCCAACCTATCTTGGGTTGATCCAATAAAATTGAATTATCTGGTCAACCTGACCTATCTCTAAGTAACCCAATTCAATTGAATCATTGGGTCAACCAGAACTAACTCGGGACAACCTAATTTGACACATTCACAAGGCTAACATGACCTACCTTGTGCTAACCTAATTCAACCGTGTCCCTGGGTCAATTTAACTTAAGTCAGACCGGCCCGACTTGATTCTCAACTCTAGGCTTAGCTTAATTAATAAACCTTTTCTAATCAAGGATTAATTTAGGCTAAATTTAAATTATACTTGAATAACAATTCAAATCTAAGTTAACTTAGTCGTCATGTAATTCCAAACTACTTTAAACTTGATTCAATCCATGGGGCTTATCATGGATCAACTCAGCTCAACCTGGTTTTCTTATAAGTTTATCCAACTTAGTTTAACTTGGCTTACCTTAAGCCAATCTAAACCAAGTAAGACTACTTTGACCCTCATCAACCTAAGTCAACCTTGGTCAATCCTATTACACTTTGGTCGATTTAAATAAGTTTGAAGACAATCTAAGAGAAATATATCCTTACCTTAAGCCATACCTTTGCTTGATGAAGTTAAGCTTCAATCAAGTTTTTTTGGAACGCTCCCTAGGTCTTTTCAAAGTTCCTAGTATGTCAATTTTGGGTGAGATCGAGTCCAAGTAGGAATTCACCAAAATGGGTTCACGGCTTGATGTGGAACTAGGTTGGAGCTCACAAGAAGATCCAATTTTGATTGGAATCTTCTTCGTACACCTTAGGGAAGGTGTAGGAAAAATTAATTTGAGGATTGGGAGAGGTTTATGTAGGACCCAAAAAGTGTCCTGTTTTGTTGAGTTTTAGGGAGGTTAAATTGGGAGAGGACAGCAGGTTAGAACACTTAATTCTATAGGGAATCGATTGCCTATAAGATAGGGAAGAATTTCACAGTTGAAGGTTTCCTCCCTTGAGCATTGTATCCTCTTCTCCTCTTCCATGGAAGCTCTAGACCAGCTCATTTATAGCTATTAATGGTGGCTTCCTGGCTCAAGGCTATGCACGGAAGGTAGATTTTATCCTTAGAATGACCTGAGGATAAGTTCTAAAGGTAATCATTATATGGATAAAACTCTCCATAAATTATCCTTAGAAATCTTTATTTAGGTTTAAAAATTGAGATTCTCTTACTCACTGCTTCCTCTAAAAGATATATTAAAGCTAAAAGGATTAAGGTTGGCTTCCATGTGCTACTTATGAAATTGTAATGAAGAAACTTATACATACCTCTTTTCTTATTGTTCCTTCTCTCAAGTTGTATGGAAAAGATTGGGAGACATTTTCATATTAACTGACTGCATATTTTCATTATGGTAGATTTTTTAGCTGCTTGAAAATCTTCTCATATTTATGATAAAAAGCTTGCTCACTTTCCCTTAATTGTTTTATGATAAGATAGAAACAGTCATAAACATGAAAGTTCTCCAGCTAGTCCTTCCCTCACTATTTCTCACATACTTTCAATCTACTTTAAGCTTCCTTTATTTTATGTAATGTTATACCTAGCTCCATTTTTAATAATGGTGGAAATCCTCTACTTATGAGATGGCAACCCCCAACCCATGATTGGATCAAGGTAACTATTGATGGGAGCCGGACTCCTAATGCTGCTCGTTCTGAAGGTGTTTTTAGAGATTCTAATGAGAGTTTTTTTAGTTTCCTTGCTTCACCTATTTTTGCACATAGCCTTATTGAAAATGAATGTTGGGTTGTTCTTTTTGTTGTTCAAATTGTACTGATTGTCACATTTCTAAGGCATATCATCGAAATAGATTCAATGATGATATATAACATGCTCAAAAAGGTCACTAAACCCTTGTGGAATTTAATTTATATTTTTAATCATATATGGCACTTTATCTCTTCTAATCAGACTCAAATTTAGATTACCTTTGTTCATAGGGAAGGCAAAGCACTAGCTAACTGGTTGGCTAAAAGAGGCTATGTTGAGATTTCTGATGGTTTGCAACCCCCTTGCCTCTTAAGAGGCTTATGCATGGGGATAGTTAATGCGGATGATTTTATGTGTTATTTTGGCAAATATTTTTCAATATTACAAAATAAACACGACAGATATAATAGTAAATATGCAATTTAATCCCAACAAAATTAACTTTTGTAAAAATAGTTTATCTTTTAAAAATATTTAAATTGTCAAATTCTCTAAAAATAACTAAAGTATACTTAACGCTCAAGTAATAAAGGGCTTAAATGGAATCCTAGATATCGATCCCACAGGGACGTTGGAAATGATAATCAGTAAGTTCTTAAGTTTATAATGTAAACTACAATTTTAAACAATACAAGTGAAGTATGGAATTCAAATCTAAAGTAAATGAGAGAATGCTAAATAAAATGTAGTTCAAAGATAAAGTTAATTAAACTAATATCTAAACTTTCAAAAGTGAAATTATTGAAAACTAAATAATGTTTTTGTGGTGAAGAGTACTTTTTAGCCAAATAGGAGCAATCCTATTCTTTACATTCAACAAACTATGCTTCCCTATTTATTTGCACTCAACCCCATGGATGACATCGTCTCCCATGGAATCAAACGTGACTCTCCTCATGTTGTAGAAATCATAGTCCTTTCAGAACATATGTTTCCCAACTAATTTTAATATTTCAATTGGTCAGATCAAAAAGTAAATGAAGATAGAAGTTCAAATCATCACAAATTATTGACATTTAAAACTGTATAAAATAAAATCAATTCTTCACAAAACCTTATCTCAAAATATGGAGAAGATAAAGAAAAGTACTCAGAATTCATGAGAAGGATATGACAAAACATAGATTTCATAAATAAAACAAGTTTACAAAATAAAGAAATAAAAAAGCACAACTTATCTCACAATCATTCTCAAGCAAATTCCTAGAAGTTCTCTTCAAGCACTTCCCTTTACGAGCACTCTCAAATCTCTCTTAGAAGTGTAATGAAGATGAAATCTCTCACCTTCCCTCTCCTCTTACAATCCTTGAAGAAAATCTCCAAGCCCTTGACCTTCTCTCTCTCTATCTCACGCCACTCTCTCTCTTCATCCCCACTTTTACGCACCTCTTCAAGCCATGCACTTCATTCTCTTATACTAGAGTTTGACTCCCTTCAAAAAGAAATAAAAAATTTCCTTAAAAGTTCTCTCTAAATTCAACCCTTTTGATTTCAAAAGACATGTGTATTGATCAAAGAGACATATCCCTTCATAAGAAGAACCTTAGAAATGTATAGATGCATTGAATCACTCCATAGGGCATTTTGAACAAGTGCCCCTTTCAAAATTCATGCAAAATTCATCTTGAACTTCCTTAGTCCATAAGAATTCATCTCTGGATCTTCAAAAGCTGGTTCTGGCGCTTCAGGTGCCAACTTGCTTAAGGTTGCGTTGTTCTGGGTTTTGGCGTTTCAGGCGCCAAATCTGGCGCTTCTGGCACCACCTCTCCGTCAAATGGTGCTTCACGCATCAATTATGGCTCATCAAGTGATATCTATCTATAAAATGGCACTTTAGGGGCTAGTTCTGGCACTTCAAGCTCCAATACTAGCGCTTCAGGAGCCAGTACTGGCACTTCAGGCACCAGAATCCCAAAATTTGCTGTTTTGGCTCTAAATTTTATCCTTTTTGCTACTTTTACTCTAAATGCCGATAATTGATATACCTGCAAAAAAAAAATGAAAATACCCTTCTTTAAATGCAATATCGCTAAAAATAAGCATAAAATGTATACTTAAAACAATATATTATTTTGGTGTATCAAAATCCTTTAAACTTAAATGTTACTTGTCCTCAAGTGACACTTTTACTACATAAAAGCATATGAAATAGGATAAAGATTAGCTTACAACTTCTATACTTTATTTTGAATAAATAAAATAGTAAGAAAAACATTTAATAACTTAGATTTAAACTCTAAGTCAAAGAGTACTTAGTAATCAAATTTAAGATTTCTGAATCTCTATTCTTTCAAGAGGAATTGTAATTTGTCATATGAAGGATACTTAGAAATTTCATATGAAAAATAACTTCATTTAAACTTTATTAGTATTGCTACTAATATTCCAATATAAGTTTAGAAAATGTAATAAAGCCTTAAGTTGATTCAAGTGAAGCCAAGTTTTGATTAGGCATCTCCTCCTCAAACTTCTCCTATCTCATTTTTCTTTTTGTTTCTTTTTTCATTCTCTTTTTCTTCTCCTTTTTCTTTTCTCTTTATTTTTCTTATTTTGTTCAGGATCATTTCAATCCTTTCTTTTCTTTCTTTGTTAAGTGAGGATTACTATATTTAGATAGCCTTTAATAATTTTGAAATTCACTATCCTTTTCTTAAAGTCAAAACTTTTTTACCTTCCTTCACTTTATAAATTCATTTTAGTTTATGATTTTTCATAAATTTTCATTTTTTTTCTTCTTACATGAAATTCTAAAATTCTTAGTAATTCAAAAATTCAATTTCCTTTACTTTAAATAGTAAAACATAGTCTTATCTTATTATACCAACCATCTTTAACTTAAAAATTGACCTTCATTATTTAAAAAATTTACCTAAATTTACCATAATGTTTACAAATATAAGTATAGTCATTTAAAGTTAAATCTTAACATCCCAGGTCATGTTAACCAGGTTGTGTTTAGTTAATTTTAAAAATATAGTTAATTAAGAACAAATAAAATTTAGTTTACTTTCTTTTTAAAAGAAACTTTTCTTTCCCTCAAACTTAAATTTTAAGTAATTTAAAAATGTGTTAGTACAAAATTTAGTTGGTGAAAGAAAACAGAAAATGCATAAAAATAAAAAAACTAGCCTTTAGAGGATTTTTGAGTATGAAACTGGGCTCTGGCATACTGCAGGTACTATGTTTAAAAAATGCAAACAGTCTTTAAAGCATTAAATGAAACATAATATATTTTAAAGGATTTGCTAAAAATTAAAAACTGAAACAAAAACTGAAAATACTAAAAATGTAGAAAAAGTGAAAATCTACAATTACTATTACAAATTAGGTCTACAACGCATCATTAAAATGAAAGCTCTTAATACAATAATTTTAAAATGAAAACAATTAACAACCAAAAAAAATAACAAACAAACAAACAAACTAACTCCTAGGATTTCAATCTTCATCGCCTTCCTCCTCTTCATCATCATCTTCTTCTTCTTCTTCTTCTTCTTCATTATCATAATCTGGAGCATAAGGAGTGAAGTTGGGGAAAGTTGAAAATTCCACATTATACTCACCCATAAGATATCTAACTATAGCCTCCTCATAAGCGATATCATGTTGAACTCTCCTCTGCTTATATTCATCATTACAAGCATTCCTTTCTTCAATTCCTCCAATCCTATTCTACTCCTGATTGCTCACATAAAGTGAAAATCAGGGCAGGTTAACCAAAACCACTAACTATACTCTGAGCATGATGAACTATAAGAGCACCACATCTACTACCTTCATTCTCTGAATGCAGAAGTTTAGCACAACTCTATCCTACATTACTTCACTCAGATGATTTGTTTGCAGTAAATTAGCAGAGATGAAGTGGTGTCATACCTTTGATTGAATAATTATCATGAAAGTGGAGAAGTTAACTTTCTTATTATTTTTAATCTTCCATTCTCCTCATCCATCATTCAAAAAGGCAATCACTTCATCAAGTCATGAATCATTCATCACATATGTAGCATATTTACAATGAAATGCATTTCTCATCCCATAAAATGCATTGATCCTTTCTCTAGAAAACTCAACTTGCTTACCTTTCACAAGGATGTAATCATCAGTGGTGAACCGTAAGTTGACATAACACTCTTGAATCATTGGCATAGTCACTACTGCAATGAAGTAGCAAAACCTCTCTCAATATCTGACAATGATCAACCTCTCGACCTCGCCACCTGGGTTAGTAAATGCCCGTTCCTAGATCTACTTTCTTGATTCCATTTGTCTATTATAACAATTTTTGGGATTTAAAATTGACAAATTTTTTCAAGTCAAAATCTCATGTCGGCTTCCCTCTCTTTACTCATGGAGCCATCAGAATTTTTATGAAAATCCAAATAAAATCCAAATAAATCATAAAATCAGAAATTTAACTCCCCAAGTAAAATTATTTGGTAAGAAACTTTTCACTATGGGTTTTCTTCAAGCTTTTCCATCAAAACTTCCAAATTTCAGATCTTCCATAATATAGGAAAAATCCATGGTAAAAATAAAATTTTTCTAGGTTAACGTGAAGCTCTTACCAAGAGAAGATGAAATCTAAGATCTTTGGCCTTTGAGATATTCTTGAACGCACACAATGTGAAGCCCTAGGTCACGGTTTAAAGGTAGGAGATGACCCAAGCTGTAAAAATGGACTTTTGGCAATTTTGCAGTTTTATAAGCAATCTGGCATTTTCAGGATTGTGGCGCTCCAAGAGCCAATTCTGGCGCATCAAGCACCAACGCCTTAATTTTTCCATATTTCAATTCATGAGGAAATCTGCTACGTTCCAATTTATGTCAACCTCTAATTAAGTCAAATAAACTTTTATACTCATGATTAAACACTACTCTAACACCAAAATTTTACAAACAACTCAAAACTAACTTTTATACATAAAATATGCGCTATGACAAACTAATAATTTTTCAAGACAACAATCATTTAATTCAGTGTCCAAAGCAAACCAAACATCCTAACGCTGAATTCTAAAACATTGTAATTCCAAACATAAACATAAATAGAGTTCATCAAAGAAAGTAAATACAATCCAACACAAGAAAATAACTAAAACAAGCAGTACTAAACAAAATGTTTAGTGGATAAAGTAAGTTCAATCATCTTTTTCGCTCTCATTCTCTTGGATATCTCCCATGGACTGATAGTGTAGGTACAATTTGTAGAAGGGTCAACAAGGAAATTCAACAGTTGAATCTTCCTCAATACAAGCATGTTCTTGATCATACGTACCAAACCATATTTAATATGTCCAACTTGTTCAAAATGTACCTTCAGTCTCCAATCTAGATGATCTAACATTTAGAAACATTCCTAAATACATGCATAAGGTTTTAAACCTCTTTTTCTATCTTCTTGATCCTTTTCAAAATTATGTTCGAACTGAGTAAGACTGAGTAGGTGATGAATTTTGGGATGCTTGATCCATCAGTACTTTCATATCATTCTCATCTCCCATTCCAATATAGTTGCAATAGACTTCTGGGTCCATCGACTTCCAAGGAATAA
>NW_018251932.1:0-3339 GCF_001263595.1 Phalaenopsis equestris | reverse complement strand
CCAACTCTCATAAGGTACTTGCGATTGACTACATAGTAGAAAAAATGTGGATGGATGTCCCTGTCTAGTTGCATATCCATTGACAATCAAACCCAAAATTGATTTCACAATTATTGCACCAATATCAACAGGTTTACTAGTTTGAATACAGTAATTCAGAATAGCACTCTCCTAAGTTACCTTACTGATTTTCATAGTTGGAAGTAATTTTGAGGCATTAAGGAAATTCCACGCCTTAGATGCAGGATTCAATAATGACGAAGAAAAACCTACATTTCCATCATCCCTGGCCTCTTAATTTGCATCTTCATCCGTAAGTTATCAATAGAGTTTATTCATATTATCTCTTGCTGGGGTAAAATTTGCATAATGATAGATAGGAACACATTTAATCGTAAACATCGTGTTTATTCTTGAAGGACTGAATTGCACAAACCTGCCTTGCACACAATTACTTGGTTGATTCCATGTAGATTTCCATAAAACTCTTTCACCACAATGACAACTATGATGGCAATAGTGTAGCAAAGCACTTCCCAGCGTCTCTGCACAATAATCTCTTCCACTCGAGTATTCAGTGTGTTGAATCCTCAATTCACAAATCATTTTTTCTTGATTAGTCTCTTCTACACAACAACTCAATTAGAACTCTATCATGTAACTTTTGTGCATCAAAACTGGCAAACTTTCTCCAATTAAAAATTCTAAATCTTGCAGAATTTTTAGAGTGGGAAGCCATAGGAATTGAAAAATAGTAACCCTTCCCTCGTTTCCCCCCTAAAATGGACTTTAGAACAAATTTTTGGGAGTTATAAGGAGAAGAACCGGCCAAAAACCTCCAAAAACCACCTATTGAAACATTTTTAGTCATTCTCATCGCCCCGGCACTTTAGACATTGATTCTGGCGCTTCAGGCGCCAACTCTCTGTAATGTGGCAGTTCAGGCGCCAATTTAAAAAAATTTGCCATTTTGATTTTGATCCAATAATTTCTCAATTCTTTCATAAAATATATGTAAATAAATATGTTTCTAAATATTTTCTTAATGTCAAATTTCTCAAATACATGGAATCTATAAAAGTACAAATATAAAAAGTACAGTACAAATATAAATATATGTTAAATATTCCAAACAAAAACATAAAAGCAAAATAAACAACAATAAATTTTGGTTGCCTTCGATAAAGTACTTGGTTTAATGTCGTCAGCTCAACATTCCTAGTCTTTATTCTGGGTGAACCAACATTATAGACTCTTTACAAACTAGTCTTTGACAATCAAAATATTGTTTCAATCTGTGTCCATTATCTTAAAATATCTCTTTAGTCTTGGGATCTTCAGTATTAAAAGCTCTATAGGGATAGCCTGTTAAAATTCTGAATGGCCCTTTCCACATAGACTTTTATTTTCCAAGAAGTAATTTCAATCATGTATTGTATAATAAAACTTCCCATCCAAGCTCAAAATCCTTTTTTTATTAACTTCGGATCATGACATTCTTTCATTCTTTCCTTATAAATCCTAGCATTATCGTAAGATTCATTCCTAATTTCTTCAAGCTCATTTAATTGTAATAATTTATTTTCACCAGCACCTTTTAAATTGAAATTGAATTCTCTAATAGCCCAATAAGTGTTATGCTCCAATTCTACTGGTAAGTGACAAGTCTTCCCAAAAAGTTAATTTATACGGGGACATTCCTATAGGTGTCTTATAAGCTGTGTTGTATGCCCATATTGCACTATCTAATCTAGTTGACCAATCCATTATATTAGTATTCACACAATTTTCCAATTTTTTTTTTAATTTCATGATTAGATACTTCTACTAAACCACTAGTCTAGGGATTATAAGTAGTTGCAATTTTACGCATTATATTATATTTTTCCACCAACCTTGCAATTGTTGCATTTCTAAAATAAGATCCTCCATCCGTAAGATTACTCTCGTCATTCCTTATCTTGCAAAAATATTTTTAAATAAAAATTTTGAAACACTCCGAGCATCACATCGAGGAAAAGAAATTGTTTCAATCCTTTTTAAAACATAATCCACTGCAATCAATATATACTCATTTTCAAATGAAGGTACAAATGATCCCATAAAATCTAATCCCCATGCATAAAAAATTTCAATTTCCAAATTAAAATTTTGAGCCATTTCGTTTCTTTTTGAAATATTACCTACTCTCTCACATCGATCACATGTTTTTATATATATACTAACATCTTTATATATACTAACATCTTTAACATCTTTAAATAGAGTAGGCCAATAAAATTCATATTGCAAAATTTTATGAACAGTTCTATCATTTCCAAAGTGACCTTTAAAATCAGAATCATGAAGTTTTTTGATAATTTCCTTAATTTCATTATAAAGCACACATCATCTTATTACTAACTCTTTGCATTATTTGTACAAATATGGGTCATCCCAAAAAGGGTCATCCCAAAAATAAGCATCCCAAAAATAAGATTTTGCATCGTGAATAAATTTCTTTTCCTGTTGTTTTGTCATTCCATATGGTAAAATACCACTAACAATATAATTCACAATATCAGAATACCAAGGTACTTCCCATTCTTTTACAACATAAAGTTGTTCATCAAAAAAATTTTCAATAATTTCTTTTTCCAAATCAAGTGTTTCTTCCTATTCTAGCCTAGATAAAAGATCAGTAATTTGATTATCAGTCCCTTTCCTATCAACTACTACAAAATCAAACTATTGCATCAGAAGTGCCCATCTAATTAATATTTGATTCACATCCTTCTTTTACATTAAATATGTAATAGCCGAATGGTCAGTATGCACAACACATTTAGCTCCAATTAGATATTACCTAAAATTATCAAAAGCATGAACAATGGCTAATAACTCTCTTTTAGTAGTGGTGTAGTTAATTTGAGCATCATTAAGAGTCTTACTAGCACAATATATGACTTTAAAAATCTTGTCATATCGTTGCCCTAAAATAGCTCCAATTACATAATCACTAGCATTGCACATTAATTCAAAAGGTTTCTCCCAATTAGGTGAAACAATTATATGAGCAGTGATCAATTTTTTCCTTAATGTTTCAAAGGCTTTAAGGTAATCTTGGTTAAAGTCAAATTTTGTACCTTTTTCCAGAAGTTGGCATAAATGATTTGTTATTTTTGAAAAATATTTAATATATCGCCTATAAAATCCAGCATGTCCTAAAAAGCTCCTACTCTTCTTACAGTAGTAGATGGAGGTAGGTTTGATACAACCGGAACTTTTGCAGGACCTACTTCCATGCCACTTGCTGAAATTTTATGCCCAATGTCGGCACTATTTTTGGTGTGGGGTTTG
>NW_018251931.1:12778-13590 GCF_001263595.1 Phalaenopsis equestris | reverse complement strand
GAGAGAGAGGGATGGAGTTAAAGAGAGAGAGACAGACTGCAAATGATAGAAAATACGAGAGAGATAAAGTGAGTGGGGGCGTGAAAGAGAGAAGGTAGATAGAGTGACAGAGATTAAGAGAGGGAGAGAGAGGATGAGGGAGTGAAAAATAAAGAGAGAGAAAAAAGATTGAGAGTAAGAGATTGATATAAATAGTGAGAGCGAGAGAAAAGAGGGCAAAAGAGAGAGAGAGAAGCAAAAAAAAACTAAAAGAAAGGGGGACAGAAAGCATAAAGAGTGAGAGTTAGAGCTTAGAGAAATAATGGGAGCGAGAGAAGAGAGAAGCAAAAGAAGATTCAGAGAGTAGAGAGAGTGAAAAAAGATGATGTGAGAGAAAGGGAGAGAAGAAGGGGAAGGGAGAGAGGGAGGTATGGAAATAGAGAGCTAGGAGTGGGACAGGGAAGAGTGAGAAAAGGAGAAAAAAAAGTACAAAAGAGATAAAGGAAAGAGAAAGAAAGTATGAAATAGATAAAGAAAAGTGAAAGAAGATATGGAGTAGAAGATAGAGTGAATAAAAATAAGAGAGTAAGAGAAAGGAAAAAAAATTGGAGAGAGAGGGAGTGTGAGATTGAGTAAGAAGGAGAAAGAGGAAGAAATGAGAGAATAAAGAGAGTATAAAAAAATATAGATCTAACCAGAGTGAAATAAATATAGAGATATAGAGGGAGAAAGGAAAGATATTGAGAGAAAGAGAGCAAGAGAGTGAGGAAACGAGAGTGAGAGAGGGTGAAAATGTGATAGTGGAAGGGAGAGGAGAGAGTGTGAGAAGAAAT
>NW_018251931.1:12002-12690 GCF_001263595.1 Phalaenopsis equestris | reverse complement strand
AGAGAGTAAGAGAAATGTGTGAGGAGAGAGGAACAAAAGAGGGATCAAGATAGAGAGAAGGGGGAGAGGAAGAGAGTGGGGGATAGGAATGGGAGAGATAGTCGAAGGGAGAGAAAAAGAAAAGAGAGAGAAGCGAGGAAGCAACATAGAGAGAGAGAGAAAAGGAAGGAGAGATAGTGAGAGATGTAAGGTAAGATATTAGGAGAGAAATTGATGGAATTGAAGGTGGATAGAGGGAGAGTGAGGTGAAGAAGTAAGGAATGGAAGAGAGAGGGGTGAAGATCAATAGAGAGAGCAAAATAAAGCAGAAGTGAGAGAGTAAGGGAGGGAATGAGTGTAGTGAGAGAGGAAGAGAGTGATCGAGAGAGAGAGGGAGAGGGCATGAAAGGGGAAGGAGAGAGAATAAAAACAAAGAAGAGAGAGAATTGGGATGGAAAAGTTTGTGAGATTAGAACAGAGAGGGATTAATAACAAGAGAAATAAAGCAAACAAAGGTTTTGGAGGAAGAGAGCTAAAGAGATACTGAGAGAGAGAGAGAGGAAAAAAATAAGAGAAAGCTGTAGAAATAGTAGAGAGAAGGTGAGAACAAGGTTGAGGGAGTATAAGAGAGAGAGTTCGATAGTGGAAGCTATTGTGTGAAGGACAATGTGAAGGAAGTAGAGAGGGAGAGAGTCGGGGTGAGAGAGAT
>NW_018251931.1:7526-11921 GCF_001263595.1 Phalaenopsis equestris | reverse complement strand
AAAGAGGGAGGGAGAGAAAAGGAGAGAGATTCAAGAGAAAGTTTAAGAGAAAGTAAGACATAGAGAGAAAAAGCAAAGGAAAATGTTTGAGAGCAGTGATGTAGAAAATGAAAGAGAGAGTGAGTGAGAGAAGAAAAGAGAGAACAAAAATGAGAAGATAAAAAAAGCTTAAGAGATGAGGGAGCATGGGAGAGGAAGAGAGTGATAAAGAGATAAAGAAAGAAGAGAGAGCTAGTGAGGGAGGAAGAGAGATGAAAGGCATGCGAGAGATAGGGAGAGAGGAAGATAGAGAGAAAGGGGGGACAAAGAAAGAATGAATCAAGATAGTGGGAGGGAGGCGGAGAGAGAGGGACAGAAAGAGTGAGAGGCAGATAGAAGAGGGAGATAACCTCCCTTTCTCTCCTTTACCCTCTTGATACTCTCTCACTCTTTCTTCTGCTCTCTCTCACTTCCCTTCTTCCCTCTCCCTCTCTCTTTCACTCAATTTCTTCCTCTCTCACTCACTCACTCACTCTCGCTCTTTCTTCCCTTAGTCTCTCCTCTCTCTGTATTTCTCTCATTCTCTCTCTTATTGTTTCTCCCTCTCTGTCTTATCTTTCTCGTTCCCTCTATCTCTCTGTATTTATCATTCTCTTGCAATCTTTTCTATCACTCTTACATCCCTCTCTTTCTTTGCTTATTATTTCTCTTGCTTTATTGCTCACTCTCTTTTTCTCACCTTTTACTCTTTATTGTATTGCTCTCTTCTCTCCCTCTTTTTATCTCTCTCACTATTTCTCACTTTCTCTTACACTTCTTTCTTTCACTTTTTCCCTCCCTCTCTCTCATACATCTTTATCTCTCTTTCTTACACACTCTCTCTCACTCTCTTCCCTCACTCTCTGTCGTTTGTATTTATCTCTTGTTCTATCTTTCTCACCCCTCTCTCACTCAAGTTAGAGAATATTGAGAGAGTGTGTGGGATGGAGAGGGGTTGAGATAAAGAATAATGAGAGAGAGGGCATGATGGAGAGAGATAGAGAATGGAGAGAGAGAAAGACTGAGTAAATGGAGAGTTAGGTAGAGATTTATTGATAAAGAGAAAGAGTGAGTGAATAAAGATTGGTCGTGGAGTGAGAGAGCGAGAGTGAGTAATTGAAAGATAGAGCATGAGAGTGAAATAGAACGAGAAAATAGAGATAAAGAGGGAGAGGGAGTGAAAAATGGAGAGGGAGAGAGGAGGGAGGGAGAGTAAGAAAGGAAGAGCAGGAAAGACGGAGACGGGGAGAAAGTGTGGGTGTGAGAGAGGGAGCAAAAGATAGAAAGAGATAGAGTGAGTAAGAGTGTCAGAGCAATAGAGAGTGAGAGAGTGAGGGAGAGAGTGAGTGGGTAGGGTGTGAGAGAGAGACAATAAGGAGAGGGTGAGAGTATGAAAGAGAGCAAGAGATAGAGGGAGATAGTAAGAGTGAGGGAGGCATAAGGAGATGAATCGAGAGAGATTTAGAAATGAGAGTTGGAGAGAGAAAAAAGATAGCAGAAGATAAGTATATATAGTGGGTGAGAGTGTGAAGGAAAGAGAGGGAGAGAGAGTGAGAATGAGCACAGAAATAGAGAGTGAAAGATTGAGAAAAAAGAGCAATGGAAGGGAGAGATTGAGAGAGGTGGATAGAGTTAATGATATGGAGAGAGTGAGGAGAGAGAGAGGGATAGAAAAGAGCATCAGGGAGATAGAGAGGGAGAGAGGTAAGATAAAGAGGAGAGAGAGAATGAGAATTACTTGAATAGAGTGAGACATAATTAGATTGATGTACGCTGAGAGAGAGGGATGAGAAAGTTCTAGAGAAAGTAAGACATTGAGAGAAAAAGCAAAGGAAAATGTTTGAGAGCAGTGATGTAGAAAATGAAAGAGAGAGTGAGTGAGAGAAGGAAAGAGAGAATAAAAATGAGAAGATAAAAAAGTGTAAGAGATGAGGGAGGGTGGGAGAGGAAGGGAGTGATAAAGAGATAAAGAAAGAAGTGAGAGCTAGTGAAGGAGGAAGAGAGAGACGAAAGACATGCGAGAGATAGGGTGAGATAGTTGGGGAGGGAGAGAGGGGGAGAGAGGAAGATAGAGAGAAAGGGAGGATAGAGGAAGAATGAATCAAGATAGTGAGAGGGAGGGGGAGAGAGAGGGACAGAAAGAGTGAGAGGCAGATAGAAGAGTGAGATAACCTCCCTTTCTCTCCTTAACCCTCTTGATACTCTCTCACTCTTTCTTCTGCTCTCTCTCACTTCTCTTCTTCCCTCTCCCTCTCTCTTTGACTCAATTTCTTCCTCTCACACTCACTCACTCACTCTTGCTCTTTCTTCCCTTAGTCTCTCCTCTCTCTATATTTCTCTCATTCTCTCTCTTATTGTTGCTCCCTCTCTGTCTTATCTTTCTCGTTCCCTCTATCTCTCTCCATTTATCATTCTCTTGCTCTCTTTTCTATCACTCTTACATCCCTCTCTTTGCTTATTCTTTCTCTTGCTTTATCGCTCATTCTCTTTTTCTGAGCTTTCACTCTATTATCGTATTGCTCTCTTCTCTCCCTCTTTTTATCTCTCTCACTATTTCTCACTTTCTTTTACACTTATTTCTCTCACTTTTTCACTCCCTCTCTCTCACACATCTTTATCTCTCTTTCTTACACACTCTCTCTCACTCTCTTCCCTCACTCTCTGTCTTTTGTATTTATCTCTTGTTCTATCTTTCTCGCCCCTCTCTCACTCAAGTTAGAGAATATTGAGAGAGTGTGTGGGATGGACAGAGGTTGAGATAAAGAATAATGAGAGAGAGAGGTTGTGATGGAGAAAGATAGAGAATGGAGAGAGAGAAAGACTGATGAGAGGAAGGGAGTGATAAAGAGATAAAGAAAGAAGTGAGAGCTAGTGAAGGAGGAAGAGAGAGACGAAAGACATGCGAGAGATAGGGTGAGATAGTTGGGGAGGGAGAGAGGGGGAGAGAGGAAGATAGAGAGAAAGGGAGGATAGAGGAAGAATGAATCAAGATAGTGGGAGGGAGGGAGAGAGAGAGGGACAGAAAGAGTGAGAGGCAAATAGAAGAGTGAGATAACCTCCCTTTCTCTCCTTAACCCTCTTGATAGTCTCTCACTCTTTCTTCTCCTCTTTCTCACTTCCCTTCTTTCTTCTCTCTCTCTCTCTCACGCAATGTCTTCCTCACTCACTCACACTCACTCACTCACTCTTGCTCTTTCTTCTCTTAGTCTCTCCTCTCTCTATATTTCTCTTATTGTTGCTCCCTCTCTCTCTTATTTTTCTCGCCACCTCTATTTCTCTCTATTTGTCATTCTCTTGCTCTTTTTTCTATCACTCTTACATCCCTCTCTTTCTTTGTTTATTCTTTCTCTTGCTTTATCGCTCACTCTCTTTTTCTCACCTTTCACTCTATCATTGTATTGCTCTCTTCTCTCCCTTTTTTTTATCTCTCTCACTATTTCTCACTTTCTCCTACATTTCTTTCTCTCACTTTTTCCCTCCCTCTCTCTCTCACACACATCTTTATCTCTTTTTCTCACACACTCTCTCTCACTCTCTTCCCTCACTCTCTTCCCTCTCTCTCTTTTGTATTTATCTCTTGTTCTATCTTTCTCACCCCTCTCTCTCACTTAAGTTAGAGAATACTAAGAGAGTGTGTGGGATGGAGAGGGATTGAGATAAAGAATACTGAGAGAGAGAGGGTGTGATGGAGAGAGATAGAGAATGGAGAGAGAGAAAGACTGAGTAAATGGAGAGTTAGGTAGAGATTTTTTGACAAAGAGAAAGAGTGAGAGAATAGAGATTGGTCATGGAGTGAGAGAGCTAGTGAGAAACTGAAAGATAGAGCATGAGAGTGAAGTAGAAAGAGAAAATAGAGATAAAGAGAAAGAGGGAGAGAGAAGGAGGGAGGGAGAGTAAGAAAGGAAGAGCAGGAAAGAAGGAGATGGGGAGAAAGTGTGGGTGTGAGAGAGGGAGCAAAAGATAGAAAAAGATAGAGTGAGTAAGAGTGTCAAAGCAATAGAGTGAGAGAGATGGAGAGTGAGGGAGAGAGCGGGAGTGGGTAGGGTGTGAGACAGAGAGCAATAAGGAGAGGGTGAGAGTATGAAAGAGAGCAAGAGATAGAGTGACATATAGTGAGAGAGTGAGGGAGGCATAAGGAGTTGAATCGAGAGAGATTGAGAAATGAGAGCTGGAGAGAGAAAAAAATGGCTGGAGATAAGTATATATAGTGGGAGAGAGTGCGATGGAAAGAGAGGGAGAGAGAGTGAGAATGAGCCCAGAAAGAGAGAGAGTGAAAGATTGAGAAAAAAGAGCAAGGGAAGGAGAGATTGAGAGAGGTAGATAGAGTTAATGATATGGAGAGAGTGAGGAGCGAGAGAGAGGGATAGAAAAGAGCAA
>NW_018251931.1:6493-7397 GCF_001263595.1 Phalaenopsis equestris | reverse complement strand
AGAGAGCATGAGAGATATATAGAAAGAGATAGAGAGAATAAGAAAGAGGGAGAAAGGAATGGAGAGAGATAGAGGGATAGATAGAGGGGGAGAGAGAGGGAGAGGGAGTGAGAGGGAGAGGGAGGGGAGAGAAAGAGAGGGTGTAAGAGTGGGAGGGAGAGAGAGAGAAAAGATAGCTAGATGTAGATGAGCGAGAGAGAGGAGCAAGGGTGAGAGAAATAAGGAGGGAGTAATGGAGACAGAGGGAAGAGAAACAAAAAAAGATAGAAAGAAAAAGGCAAAGGAGGAGAGTGAGAGAAGAAGAGCAAGGGGAAAGAGAGAGAGGAAAAGGACAAGAATGAGGTGTAGAGAGCTGGAGTAGAGAGGGAGGGCGAGAAAGAGGGAGACAAATATAAATAAGGAGAAGAAAGGATAGGGGAGCGGCGGAGAGTGCCCAATTGAAAGGGAAAAGGGGTTATGGGGAGTGGGAGTGAAAGATTGAAAAAGAGTGTGAGAGTTTTTTAGAGAGGAAAAGAAGGAGCGAAGAAGAGAGACAAAGAGAGAGTGTAAGCATAAAAAGAAGAGAGAAGATTAAGCAAGAGAAGGGAGAGGGAAATGAGAAAGGGAGGAAGAGAGAGAGATAGAGAGGCGGGAGGGAAAAATATAAAATGGAGAGAAGATGGTGAGCCGACTAGGGATAGAGAGAAAGTAAGTAAAAGAGCAAGATAAGTGATGGAGTGTGAATGAGTGATAGGGAGAGAGCGACCAAGGGAGAAGAGAGAAAAGGAAATTAAGGAGAGAGGGAGGGATAAGAGAAAAAGTGAGAGAATGTGAGAAATAAAGAAAGATTGCAGAGAGGTTGAAAGAGAAAGGAAAGTGGAAGGGAGCATGAGAGAGAGTAGAGAGAAAGAGAGATCAAGAGAGA
>NW_018251931.1:1379-5565 GCF_001263595.1 Phalaenopsis equestris | reverse complement strand
AGAGAGATGGAGAAGGCGGAAGAGAAAGTGGGAGGGAGAGGGAGAGGGGGAGGGAGAGGGAGTGGGGGGAAGAGAGAGTGAGTTGGAGAGGGAAAGTGTTAGAGAGGGTGAAGGAGAGTAAGAGAGAGAATAAAAAGAGAAGAGACAAAAGGGAAGAGAGAGAAGAGAACGAGAAAGAGGTATTAAGGGAGGGAAGGAGGGATAACATAGAAAGAGGAGAGAGAGAGGATCTAGATGGAGTGAAGGGGAGATTAAGAAGGCAAGAGAGGCAAAGAGAGAAGAGAGATTGTTTGAGAAAGAGGGAAAGAGTTAGATAGAGAAAGTGGGGAGAGAGAGAGAGAAGAAGAAGAAGCATTAGAATACAGAGAGAACATGAGTAAAATTAAATAGAGAGAGATGAAGGGAGGGAGAGGCATAGAACAGGATAGAGAGAATATGACAAAGGAATAGTAGAGAGGGAGAGTCAGGGTGAGAGAGATAGACCAAGAGAGAAAGAGACGCAAGAGAGATTAGTAAAGAGGGAGGGAGAGAAAAAAAGAGAGAGGGATGAGAAAGTTCTTGAGAAGACATAAGATAAAAAGCAAAGGAAAATATTAAAGAGCAGTGATGCAGAAAATGACAGAGTGAGTGAGTGAGAAAAGGAAAGAGAGAAAAAAATGAGAAGATAAAAAAAGTGTAAGAGACGAGGGAGGGTGGGAGAGGAAGAGAGTGATAAAAGATAAAGAAAGAAGAGAGAGCTAGTGAGGGAGGAAGAGAGAGATGAAAAGCATGCGAGAGATAGGGTGAGATAGTGGAGGAGGGAGAGAGGGGGAGAGAGGAAGATAGAGAGAAAGGGGGAACAGAGGAAGAATGAATCAAAATAGTGGGAGGGAGGCGGAGAGAGAGGGATAGAAAAAGTGAGAGGCAAATAGAAGAGTGAGATAACTTCCCTTTCTCTCCTTAACCCTCTTGAAACTCTCTCACTCTTTCTTCTGCTCTCTCTCACTTCCCTTCTTCCCTCTCCCTCTCTCTTTCACTCAATTTCTTCCTCTCTCACTCACTCACTCACTCTTGATCTTTCTTCAGGTCTCTCCTCTCTCTGTATTTCTCTCATTCTCTCTCTTATTGTTGCTCCCTCTCTGTCTTATCTTTCTTGTTCCCTCTATCTCTCTACATTTATCATTCTCTTGCTCTCTTTTCTATCACTCTTACATCCCTCTCTTTCTTTGCTTATTCTTTCTCTTGCTTTATCGCTCACTCGCATTTTCTCACCTTTTACTGTTTATTGTATTGCTCTCTTCTCTCTCTCTTTGTTCAAAATTTTTGTCAGTTGTTTGAGCGCTATGCAGCGAGTCAGTTTGTTTTGAGTGTCAAATCCTAGGTGGACCTATGTTTTGTTTGTTCGAATACAAAATTTTCATTCGATCGATCTACAGCTCGTAGGGAGGTAGTTGATGATAATTTTTTGTGATGGTTTTCTCAGAACTATTTGTGGAGCTTTGTCGTTACTGGCAGGTAACTACCTCTCAAAATTGGCGTGATGGAGAGAGATAGAGAATGGAGAGAGAGAAAGACAGAACAAAAGAAAGATAGGTAAGGGAGTGTGAGAAAGAGGGAGTGTTAAAAAGCGAGAGTGAGAAAGATAGGGAGAGTGGGATAGAGCTAGAGATGGAAATGAGAGAAAATGAAGATTGAGCTAGAAAAAGGAGGAAAAAGTAGTGAGGGAGATGACACAGAGAAAGAGGGAGAGAGCTAGAGAGAGTGAGAAAGAAATAGTGAGAGAGAAGAGAGAGGGAGTGAGAGGGAGGTAGAGCTAGTGGGAGAGTGAGAAAGTAAGAGAGAAAGAGAGATGAAGTGAAGGAGGGAGAGAAGGAGAGGAATGGAGAGAGAGGTAGAAAGAGAAGGGAGGGAGAGGGGGGAGAGGGGGAGAGTGGGGAGAGTGAGAAGAGAGGGAGATCAAGAGTGATAGAGAGTGGGAGGAGTGGAAGAGAAGTACAAAACAATTAACGTAGAGAGAAAGAGAGCAAGGAAGAGAGGGAGGACCGAGCCAGGGAAAGATTACAGAGAGCAAGAGGAGCAAGAGATAACGATAGGGAAGAGAGGGTGAGAGAATGGTATAGTGAATAAGAAAGGGAGAGATAGGAAGACCGAGAGAGAGAGTGATAATAAGAAAGATAAGAGCATTGAGCAAAATAAAGGGATTGATAGAGAGAAATAATATAGTGAAAGGGGAGAGAGTAAGAAGGAGTGAGAGAGGGAGGAGAAGGAAGAGCGAGGGGAGAAAATGATAATGGGAGAGATGGTGAGATAATAAGAGAAGGATATATAGAGAAAAATAGAGATGAAGAGAGGGAGTGAGGCAGAGAGCGAGCAATAGTGAGGAAGTAAGTGATCGAGTGAGTGATAGAGAGGACATGAAGGTGATGAGAGAGAGAATAGAAGAGAATAGAGATAGAGTAGAGAGAGATAGAGTAGAGAGAGAATAGGGATAGAGAAAATTAGTGAGATTGGAACAGAGAGGAATAAATAGCAACAGAAATAGAGCAAAAATAGGATTGGGAGGAAGAGAGATAAAGAGACATTGAGAGAAAAAGAGAGAGAAAATAAGTAGAGAAAGTTATAGAAATAGTGGAGAGAAGGTGAGAACCATGAAAGAGAGAGGGAGAAGGAGAGAGAGAGAGATTTATAGTGGAAGCTATTGTGTGAAGGAGAAAGATAGAGCACGAGAGAGATAGAGGGTGGAATTTACAGACAGTGGGAGGGAAGGGGAGAGAGAAATATGAACAATATAGAGGGAAGTAAAAGAAAAATTTTGAGTGGCAAAGCAAGTGTGTGAGAGAGAGAGAGAGCGAGGAAGTGAGATAGATATAGAATGAATGAAAGAGAGTGCAGGCGGAAAGGATAACGCTTGCAACCAAGAGATGTAAATAGCGAAAGAGAGAGTGAGAGAGAGAGAGGGAGAGAGAGAAAGCATTAGAGATAGTGAGAGAGAGATGAAGATAATGAGAGAGAGCGAGAGAGGAAAGAAGAGATAGTAAGAAAAGAGAAAGGGAGATGTAGGGAGATAGGGAAAGGGATAGAGCAAGAAAGAGAGAGATAGTGAGAGGGAGAAGAAAGAGATATTTGAGAGAGAAAAAGAGAGCTAAAGTAACTAAGAAAGAAAGTTTGAGAGAATGAGGGATTTAGGGGAGGGAGAGCTACAGTGAATAAGAGAGGGAGAAGGAGAGATAATTAAAGTGACGAAGAGATGGGCAGATACGGAAGAATGGGTGAAGATAGGAAGCAAGAAAATAAAGAGTTAAAGAAACGGTTGGATGGGATGAAAGAGAAAAATGATTAAAGATAATTCTTGAGAGGTTTTGGAGGTGTGTATGGAGTTAGAGTGGTGTAGGGATAGACAGGTAGAGAAGACGGAGTGGGTGGGAGTGGGGAGAGAGAGATAGAGCAAGAAGTGAAATTGATATAGAGCAAGTGACAAAGAATGAGAGAAAAGAGAAAGAGAGATAATAAAAGAGGGAGAGAGAGAGGGTGAGAGAGCAAGATATGGAGAGAGGGAGAGATAAAGTGAGAGGGAGAGTAATAGAGCCAGATGGAGGGAGAAAGATAAAGAGAGAGAGAGAGAGAATTTGAAGAGCTAGAGAAAGAGAGAAAGAGAGAGCATGAGAGACATATAGAAAGAGATAGGGAGAATAAGGAAGAGGGAGAAAGGAATGGGGAGAGATAAAGAGTGTAAGAGATATAGTGGTAAAAGAGTAGGTGAGAGTCTTAAAAAGAGAGAGTGGAAGAGTTAGTGAAAGAAAACGGGAAGAGCAAATGAGAGAGAGTGAGATTGTGATGGAAGACATGATTGAGATAGAGAGAAAGAGATAGCTAGATGCAGATGAGATAGAGAGAGAGGGGAGCAAGTGTGAGAGAAATATGGAGGGAGTGAAAGAGAGAGAGGGAAGATAAACATAAAATGATAAAGAGAGGTAGGCGGAGAGGGAGGGAGAGTAAAAGAAGAAGGCAAGGGGAATGAGAGAGAGGAAAAAGGCAAGAGTGAGAAATAAATATAGAGATATAGAGGGAGAAAGGAAAGATATAGAGAGAAAGAGAGCAAGAGAGTGAGGAAGCAAGAGTGAGAGAGGGTGAGAATGGGATAGTGGAAGGGAGAGGAGAGAGTGTGAGAAGAAATAGAGCATAAGTACGAGAGTGAGAGAGAGGGATT
>NW_018251931.1:0-1319 GCF_001263595.1 Phalaenopsis equestris | reverse complement strand
TATCAAGGGAGAAGAGAAAATATAGAGAGAGAAAGAGAAGGAGAGTGAGGAAGAGAGAGTGAGAGAGGGTGAGAAGGGGATAGTGGAAGGGAGAGGAGAGAGTGTGAGAAGAAAAAGACATAAGTACGTGTGAGAGTACGAGAGAGAGAGAGAGAGAGAGAGAGGGATTGAGAGCAAGATAGGCCAAGAGAGGGAGAGACAGAGAAAGGTATTGAGAGCAAGATAAGGTGAGAGAGAATGAGGTAAAAGTGAGAGTAAGAGAAATGTGTGAGGAGAGAAGGACAAAAGAGGGATTGAGATAGAGAGAAGGGGGAGAGGGAGAGAGTGGGGGATAGGAATGGGAGAGATAGTGGAAGAAAGAGAGACAGAAGAGAGAGAAAAATGAGGAAGCAACATAGAGAGAGAGAAAAGGAAGGAGAGACTGAGAGAGATGTAAGGTGAGATATTAGGAGAGAAATAGATGGAATTGAAGGTGGATAGAGGGAGAGTGAGGTGAAGAAGTAGGGAATGGAAGAGAGAGAAATGAAGATCAATAGATGGAGCAAAAGAAAGCAGAAGTGAGAGAGTAAGGGAGGGAACGAGTGAAAGTGAGAGAGGAAGAGAGTGATCGAGAGAGAGAGGGAGAGGGCATGAAAGGGGAAGGAGAGGGAATAAAAACAAAGAAGAGAGAATTAGGATGGAAAAGTTTATGAGATTAGAACAGAGAGGGATAAGGAACAAGAGAAATAGAGCAAACAAGGATTGGGAGGAAGAGAGATGAAGAGATACTGAGAGAGAGAGAGAGGAAAAAAATAGAGAAAGCTGTAGAAATAGTAGATAGACGGCGAGAACAAGGTTGAGGGAGTATGAGAGAGAGAGATCGATAGTGGAAGCTATTGTGTGAAGAACAAAGATAGAGTAGTAGAGAGGGAGAGAGTTGGGGAGAGAGAGATAGACAAAGAGATAAACAGAGGCAGGAGAGATTAGAAAAGGAGGGAGAGAAAAGGAGAGAGACGGATTGTAGTTCAAACCTCTCTCACTCTATATTACTCACTTTTTGTCTCTCCCCCCATCTCTCTCTTTCTTGCCCTCTCTCAGACGCTCTCTCTTTTACTCTGTCTACCACATTATAACACTCAAACCCTCCCTCCTTACAACCCTTTTTTTCCACTCTCTATCTCATTTCCTCTCTCTCTCTCTCTATCTCTCTATTTCCATCTCGCTTCCTTCTCTACTCTTTCTACCATCTCTCATATATTTTCTCTTATCGTTCTATTTTTACCTCTTGCTTTCTCTAATTTTTCATTCACTTTCCCGCTCTATTATCATCTTTCTATCTC
>NW_018251930.1:61060-62506 GCF_001263595.1 Phalaenopsis equestris | reverse complement strand
ATGAAATTGGAAATATTTTGAATTTATTGGGATTTACCCAAGGTATAGTTGGACAAAATGAAATTGGGAATATTTTGGATTTATTGAGATTTTTTTAGGAATTTTTGGAATTTTTGGATTTTGGGTCATGGAGGGGTATCTTGGTAATTTGGCCATTTTTTGGAAATTTTGCCAAATTTGGATGTATCCAAGGTGTTTGGAATGAGTTTTGATAAATTTTGGGTATTTTGGCAAAATTTGGGAATTTTAGCCAAATTTGGGTATCAAGGGTAGTTAGGTAATTTGGAGGTGCCTAGGGGCAAAAGACCAAGTTAGGCATTTCACGTAGAATTGTATAGATATCCATTCTAAATGAACCAGGGATTAATACATTGTGAAGATATGGTGTATCCTAGTTCCAGGGTCGACCCTAAAGCCAAGTAATCCTATAGGGACTCTTCTTGAATTCTCTTATAATGATCTTACCTACTAAATGCTAGAGGTTAAGATCAATATGTGGAATTTCAAGCTGAGTAAAAAGAAGAGTTTTGAATTTCTAATGGTGGGGGTACCTTTTCTAATTTTCTAAGACTAGTCAATAGGGAAGTCCTATGGCTAGACCTAGGCTACTAAAGAAGTTTTCTAGACCTCAACCAAAAGTGAGGTCAACAAGAACTTTCCATCAAGAACTTTCCATAATTTAACTAGCCTCCATAGATTAGGTTTTTATTTAGTTTTTTTAATTTTAATTTTATAGTAAATTAGTAAATTTAGGAAAATAAAACCTTTTAAAATTTCAAACTAAGACTTGATAGTAGTAGACTAGAACTTAGCCTAAGGGATTTCTGACATCGCTTCTCTGTGGGATCAATACTCTTGGTATTAAAGAAAACCTTGTATTAATTGAACAATGTGTATACTTGTGTAGAACCCCTAGTGTGTAAACTATAAATTAAATTCTAAACTCTATAACATATTCATTATGCACACGAGCAGTCAAAAGAAACTTGGTCAAGTTTTTGGCCAGGAAACTAAAATAATTATGTGATTGAGGGTCAGGTTAAAGGCCTTAATTTTTTTATCAATTATATGCATCATCCGACTAGTGAATAAACCTCCTTTGCTCTTCTTGAAGATCATTTCAGGGAAACTATATTTTGAAGTATTAAGAATCTAAAAATTCATTTGAGAAGAAAAGATTGGGGCTCAATGAAGTAAATGCTATGAAGTATTTATAAGGTAAGGGAATGCTTTGAGTTTCAAATTTAAGGAAAGAAATGTGATGTTCAAAATCATTAAAGGCTATCCAGATATAGTAATCCTCACTTTAAGAAGGAAAAAGAAAGGATTGAAAACAATCCCTGAAAAGAAAAGAAAAATATATAGGATTGAAAGCAATCCAAATGAAAAAGAGAAAAGAAAAAAAAAAATTATGGAAGTGAGGAGAAGCTTAAGGATATGCCTAAT
>NW_018251930.1:59594-61024 GCF_001263595.1 Phalaenopsis equestris | reverse complement strand
TAAATACATTCCTGAACTTATATTTATGGATTAAATCTCTTACTAGTAGTGTTCCCATGAAATTCTTATCTTTCGGATATTCTAAGTGACTTAATATTGCGACATATAGTCATTCTTGAAATGAATAGAAGACTAGAACTCTTAAACTTGATGACTAGATAATCTTGTGGCTACAAAGTTAATTTAATTACTTGAATTTTTTCTGAAAATCTCACTATGATATCTATCTAACTCAAACTTATATTATTTCTGAATTTAAATTTTACAACAATAGATCATAACTTTTATGTAGTACTAAAATTATTTGAGGACAAGTAATAGTTAAGTTGGGGGGATTTTGACCAAAGCAAAATATGTTGAGATTTTCATACCTATTTTATACTATTTTTGATGGTATTGCACTTTAAAGAAAGGAATTTTTGATGTTTTATTGCAGGAATTATGAAATAAGGTCATTGGAGAAAAAATATGCAAAAAGGAGAGAATTTAGAGCGAAAAAGGACCAAAATGTGCAAAATTGAACTAGGATGCCAACGGCGCCACCACCGACGGCGAGCTCGGCGGTTATGTCCAATTAGGCATTGGATGAGGATGAATTTTGGAGGGGTGCTTAGGAAACTCTTGCGAAATCTCATCCACAACTTTAAAAGAAGATTTTGGCCGAAAATTGAGGAGACTCTAGAGACTCTAGAGGTGCTAGTGAGGGGGAGACTCAAAATTAAACTGTGAAACAAGTGTAGAGAGTCTAAATTGTGAGGAATTCTTCGAGAGATTGTACGAGTGGAGGGAAAGTGAGAGAATTCTTCCTCCTTGCCACTTCGAAGAGGAATTCTATATGTTGTAAAGAAAGGAAGAGATTCAGAGGAACTTCGAGGAGTTTTCTTGGGGAGAAATTAGAGATAAGTTTATTTACTTGTCATAGTTTGTATGACTTTGATTTTATATATGAATTCCGAGTTTTGTTGTGTTTTTCCCATGAAATCTGAGTAGTTTTCTCTATCTTTCTAATTGGTGAAGCCATGAAAATATTTAAGAAATTGTGATGATCTTTTCACTTCGATCTTAATTTCCTTTCAATTTGGCCAATTGATTTATTAAAATATGTTGAGTTTTACAACTAAAGTGAAGATTACATCCAAGATTCAGGGAGGTCAAAGCCCTTAGAAGTTGGGTGCAAATAAATAGGGAAATAATATTATCGGGGGTAGAATTGGAGTTTTTAGAGTGACAGACTAAAATCCCCAATTTGGTCCTATCGTTTGGGTGCTGAATTGTAGATGTTAGCCCTCATGCGATGGGAACGTGGGAGCTCCGAAGTGAGAGCCGGTATCCTCCCAGCCTAGCCCCAGATTTAGTAAACAAGCATAGGATTAGTCAATGTTCTTTATGCCTGGACCAAAGGGTATAGAATATGTATGCTCCTATTTGAC
>NW_018251930.1:56307-59453 GCF_001263595.1 Phalaenopsis equestris | reverse complement strand
AAAATTACATATTTATTTCAATTGCCTATTAGTGACAGATAAGCAAATTGAATTTCGTTGTTGCGATTAAAGTATTGCTTTTCTAAATCTTAGTTGATAGCTTCTAATATTACTCCTTGTGGGATCGATATCTAGGACTCCATTAGAGCCCTATATTACTTGAGCGATACGTATACTTGCGTTGATAAGTGTGACTTTACAATTATTGAATATTTATTACATCCATATTTATCGAATCTATAACTATTATTAAGTTTTGGTACAGTTGCTGAGGAATTAAATCTTTTAGCAGCAGTATTAAATACTTATATTTTTAAGCATATATAAAGTCGCGGTCAGCAAGCACATACGTGCTCGTGCATATGAAAAAACATTTATTACACAGACAAGCATGCACATGGACATTCACAACATGCAATGATGCACGTGGGTTGTTAACCATGTTGTGGTATCCAGTTAAACCAAGATGCTATGTCAATTAGGCCAGGGAAGCCGGTTAGGGCACAAGTGGTGTCGATCGGTTCGGGATAGCCAGTCGAGGCACAAATGGTGCCGACCACTCTAGAATGATCGATCGAAACACAAGCTATGTCGATTAGTCCGAGATGGTCTATCGAGGCACAAGTGATGCTGATTTATTTCAGATGATCGATCGAGGCACAAGTGGAGTTGATCTTTCCAAGATAACTGATCAAGGCACAAGTGATTTCGATCATTCCAGGATGACCGATAGAGGCACAAGTGATGTCGATCAGTCCAGGAAGATCGATCAAGGCATAAGTGGTGCAAATTCACGTGCAAGTGCAATATGCAGGATGATCCATGCAAGGCACACATGACATAACCTAAGGCAAGCAAACCATGCTCATTCTAACATCTTTGCTTAGGAACCTAGGGCTTGGCGCTTGGATATGATGCATCACTGCATCATGCTTTTGCAAGGCAAGTGAGGAGTTTCTCTTCATATTTTTAAGGGGAAAACTCTCTATCCCATCATGAAATGGGCTAGCTACAAAGCTTTTCCCAATTTCATTTTGCTTCAAGGATTTGCAAAGTTAGCTAGCATCAAAGCTTTCTCACTTTATAAAAGATAACCTCCCATTTTCTCCATAGAAAATTGAGGCATCCAAAGTAAGGACAGTAAGGGGCTCCAACCCATGACATTTTTGTGCTAGAGTTTGCAACAAGGGGATAACAATAGGCTCTATGGGGTGCTCAGCCATGAATATAAAACCCTAATCCTAAAGGCTTGCTCTGGGAAGGCTAACAATCCATCACTTGGGCATGTGGTCGTGTCAATGTAAGTCGGTCAACGCACGTACCGCGTATGGGCGTTCCAACCCACAAGCCTAACACTAATCCTAGGGCTAGCTGAGGAATTAAATGCAAAAAGGAAGGGATTGTCACCACTGTTATGTTTGATCAATGCCCACTTGAGTTCAGGAAGAAACTTTCTAAGAAGAAGAGTTTATTAGAGTTATTAGTAGTTTTCCAGAGTTGCCTTCTCTGAGCTAGGATGATTCTTTCCCAGCCTTGCTCCTTGGAGGCTTCACCAAAGAAGAAGATGGCCACATACAAGAAGAAGAGGTCGAGAACATCCAACCACTAGCTCTCTGTTTCAAGAAAAACCATCAAAACATCAAGCCCTCAAGGAGGTGGAAGATCATCGAAGAAAAATAAAAGGACTAGAGGAGTAAATAAAGGAGAAATGAAGAAAAAGAAATGGAGGAAGAAGGTAGAAATCATAGCTCCAAGAGGAGGAATCCCTCACTACTCCAAAAGCTCTCCCATGGCTCCTCGCTAGAAAAATGACGTCGATCCCCTTGAGCGAAGAGGGCTACTTGGTTAAGAAACAACCCCACCTCCAAAATGAACAAAATAACCTAATTAGATTCCTTAGAACCTTCTAAAGTGAGGGCATAAGGTCCCTTTCACAACCTCATTTAGAGTTCCCATGCACCTCTTGACATTTTGGTGGCTTACAGCCTCAAAATGATGACAAAATCACAAAATATCACGTCCTGGGATGCTAATAGTGTCTAGGTGCCACTTCTTGGACACCAAGGCACTGTCTGAGGTATCTGGGTGTGGCCTCTTAGGCGCCAAGGCATTTGTATGGGCCTCTAGGTGCCAGACAGGCAGCGCCTAGGCCCGAAACTCTCAGAAAATTGATCTAAAAATGTTTAAGTGCCAAAATCAATTCCTAGACCTCTGGAGGCTTGGGCTCAATGGTCTAAAAAAGTATTTTGTGTGCGTAAGCCTCCAGGGCTAGCCCTATAGCGGCACTCTAACCTAAAATCTTTATTTTCCCTAGAAGCGCTCAACAGAGGATTTTCTTAATCCAAAAGTTATGGGGACTTTGTAGGAGTGAAAAATGGTCCCATAGATTTTAAATAGAGTATTTAAATTAGCAATATGCTGGGTAATTTGCCTCTAGTAGTCATCCTAAACCGCGGTGTGGGTAGGGTGTCTCTAACCCTATTTTCCTCGTTGCGCATGTAGGTGGACTCTTAACTTTTTGTGGGTGTGGGAAGCCTTGTTTGGGTGGGTGGTACTTCTAATCATTATATTAGGCATCAAGCATGTCACTTCTTTTGGATGGGCCTTTTGAAGGGAATTTTTTTAACTACGGCTGAATGGCCACCAAACCTATCTACTTGCCCCGAATAAGTGCTAAAAAGTCTCAGGTGGGTGTCTTGAGCTATTGGATGCTACTGATGAATCGCAGACCATCTTGATCATGCAGGTGGACATCCTACACTCATGACATCAAAACTCAATGCGATAAAGTTATTTTTCACACATCCATGCAAAGAAACCCATGTATTAAAACTTGACCAGACCAGCCTCCTGAACCAATTGAGTGAATAATTTATGAGGAAATACTTTTTGTGACAAAGGTTACACTGCAGTCTAAAAGCGATTCTTGAAGACTTGATCTCTAAATGAGACATAAGCTGAATACTCTACCACAATAAGCATAGGACATTAACATGAATGACATTTCAAAACTGTAGTGAAGATTGTCCCTGAGCTTGGAAGTAGTTTTTGTAGTCCTTATTTCTATATAAGATGCAGGAAGATTACCCCACCAAAATCATGCCAGAGATGTTAATGTGAATGAACTTTCAAGATTGATGCGAAGC
>NW_018251930.1:53707-55709 GCF_001263595.1 Phalaenopsis equestris | reverse complement strand
CACTAACTTTATAACAAAAATTAAAAATCATCCAAGTACAACATAATAATAAAAATGAAAGTCCAAATACACATAAACATCCATTTTTATTACAAAAGATCATAGAAATAAAAGTACAAGTACAAGTACATCAATTTTATCAAATATCAAAATCCCAAACTATGTCTTCATCTCCTTGTTTAGCAGGTGGATCGGGTTGATACTGAGTATATCGGGGGCACTCAGAGAAGGTAACATCAGGCTCACCTTTGTAGTGTCAGGCCTGAGCTTCATAATAAGCTATCTCAAAATTTGAATGCCTTTGAAGGTACTCACTATCGTAATCATGACGACGTTCTAAACCTCCAATAATTTCATTTATTAATTCTATGTTCTTCCACTGCAAGGTCAACTCATTCATCAAATCAATCAGAGTATGGGAACTAGAAGGTGGAAGGTCATAACTTGTAGAGGGGACATCTCTACTAGTAGAAGGTTCTTGATTCCTACTTCCAGTTCTCCATTTCTCATAGGATTCATAAGTTAAATCGCCTCCCAATCTAAGATCTCTCAAGCCCTAGGTCAAAAATTGCATTTTTAGGAGGAAGGGGATGATGAATAGTGGTGGTTGACTGGCCAAAATCGTGGTTAAAGGTGTTTGCATTTTTAGGAGGAAGGGAATGATGAATAGTGGCGGTTGACTGGCCAAAATCGTGGTTAAAGGTGTTTTTTCGCGAGCTCGCTGTCGGCGGGGTGTTCGGCGCTGTCAGCGCACTCTATTGAAAATTAAAAATAACTTAGGAATCACTCGGGAAAAACCGGCGGTCGGGGGTGTCGAGGGCGCCGTCGGCGGGCTCTATTGATTTAGTTCAATTTCCAGATTTTTGTGATTTTAATCAATTTCAAGCATCAACGACCTTCGTTCAACCATTATAGACATAATTTTAAGTGATTAAATGATGTACTTATCAAAAATAAACTTTCACAACATAAAACATCACATTTATATATATAAATTCTAAGAGTTACAATTTACGTGACATAACACACCTAAGTTTGGTATTTCCTCAACCTCAATACATTAATTCAGCGTCGCAATCCATACGACAACACTCAAAACGCTGAAAACAAAACATCCTATGCTTAGTCTCAACTATATAGAGATCTAAAAGCATAATTCTAAAGTAAAGAAAATGCAAGATTCAAATCAAATTACATACATAGACAGACAGGTAGTAATATAAATCTACTATTCATCAGATTCAATACTAGATTCTCCTTTGAGATCACCCATTGATTGCACATGAACGAAGAGGTTGTAGAAGGGTCGGTAAGGAAATTCTTCAGTAGAATCCTCTTCTATTAATTTCATCCTCCTCATGAGCCATATCAAACTATCTTCTAAATGTCCAGAGTGCTCAAAATGTTCTTTCATTCTCGAGTCTAGATGATCGAAGAAATCAGAGATATTATTAATCACATTCATGACATTTTGTACCTCCTTCTCTAATTTCTTGATTCTACGCAGGATCACTAGAGTCTTGTCAGGAATTAAGGGTTGAACTGGCAGTGAATTTTGAGATGCTTGATCTTCTATAATAATCATGTCATTTTCATCTTCAAAAGCTAGGAATCCAAAGGCTTCCAAGGTAGAAGTACCTTTTCCCAATTTTCGTAGGACACTTGGAACTGACTTCAAAGTGATAAAATTGTGGAACGGTGTCCAAGCCCATATGTTGATCCATGAACAATCAGGCCCAAAACTGACTTCACATATATTGATCCAATATTGATCGCAGTCCCCTTTGGATGTAGTAATTCAGAATAACACTTTCTTTGGAAATTTTACCGATCTTCATTGTCGGTAACAGTTTTGTAGTTTTGTAGAAATGAAAATGTTTTGAAACGAGATGTCGGTGTTTAGAAACGGGGTTTAGAAGTGTAGCAGAGAAACTAACATACCTGTTTTCTCTCATTTCCCAGTCTTCAACACACCCGCCCCCTCCCGTTCGCCAAAACCGCC
>NW_018251930.1:52687-53558 GCF_001263595.1 Phalaenopsis equestris | reverse complement strand
TCCCCACAGGAACAACCACAGCGGCGGTAGTCTAGCACAGTACTTCCCATCTTCTCCGCACTATCATCTCTTCAATTGCCGTCAAGGGATTATCCAATCCTCAATTTACGAATCCTTGTTCCTTGATCAATCTTTTCTTCATCAGTACCTTGTTGAAGATTCGTTGCGCTTGCACATTAATAAACTTTCGCCTATTGAACACTTGCATTCTGGGATTATCAGGGGATATGGACGCCATAGGAATGAAATTGGTGTAGTTTCACTTCATTTCTAGGGGAAATATGACTTTAGGAATCAAATTTGGGAGTTTAAAAGGGTAACTCCCGCCCAAAAACCGCCATTCAAACTCCAGAAACCGCCATCTTGCCGATCTCGCCGTCGGCGGGGTCAAGGGCGCCGTCGGCGAGCCTTTGTATTTATTTTTCCTGGACTCTCTGGAAAAACCTGCCATCTGCAACGTCGATGGCGCCGGCGGGGCGCCGTCGGTGCCCAAGGAAAAAATTGCACAGTTTCGCTCTGATCCGAATGCGTTCCAATTTTTCTTTATGAATCCAATTCTATGCTAATTCAAGGGTAAATAAGAGTAATAGAGCTTAATACTACCAAAAATTAATGATAATTTTAAATTAAAGCTACTATAATCATAGTAAAAGTAAAGATAACTATGGGTTGCCTCCCATAAAGCGCTTGGTTTAACCTCGTCAGCCCGACCTATTCAGTTGTTGTTCAGGTTGATTGATCTTTAAAACCTCTTTAAAATTTGGTCTTTTACCCTCAAAATATGGTTTTAATCTGTGTCCATTTACTTTAAATCTATTTCCATTCTTCTGATCTTGAATTTCAACAGCTCCGTAAGTATAAACTTGAGTCA
>NW_018251930.1:51564-51814 GCF_001263595.1 Phalaenopsis equestris | reverse complement strand
CCAACATGTCCAAGAAAACTCCTAACCTCTCTTACATTAATAGGAGGTGTTTGTTTAGATATAACTTGAATTTTTACAGAGTCTGCTTCTATACCATCTTCCAAAAATTTATGCCCAAACATAATTTCTCCTGCAATCATAAATTGACATTTCTCCCAATTCAAAACCAAATTAGTTCTTTCGCATAACTCCAAAACTTTTTCATGATAATTTAAGCATGCATCAAATGATGTTCCAAATACAGAGAAAT
>NW_018251930.1:50692-51089 GCF_001263595.1 Phalaenopsis equestris | reverse complement strand
TCTAAAAAGGGTAAAGGGAAGTGATCATTCCTGGTGACAGTGTTTAATTTTCTATAATAAATGCAAATGCGCCACCCAGTAACTTGTCTGACAGGTATTAATTCGTTATTTTCTTTGTCTCAATAGTCCCTCCTCCTTTCTTAGGAACACAATGAATTGGACTTACCCATGCACTATCTGAAATAAGATATATAATTCCAGTGTTTAACCATTTTAAAATGTCTTTCTTCACCACTTCTTTCATCATTGGATTTAATCTCCTTTGTGGATCAACTCTTGGTTTATATTGTTCATCTAATATAATTCTGTGCATACAGATCGAAAGACTGATTACCTTAATATCAGCTAAGGTCCAACCAAAAGCTTTCTTATATCTTTTCAATGTATCTAACAGTCT
>NW_018251930.1:48970-50528 GCF_001263595.1 Phalaenopsis equestris | reverse complement strand
CATTTTCCGTAATATCCCACATCTCAAATCTTTCCTGAACATAATCTAATTCTTCATTTTCTAATTGGTCCAAAATAATTTCATCACTCTCTTCAAATTGTTCTTTTTCTTCAAAATGTTCTTTGAAATGTTCATTCAATAGATGTTCACTAATTTCCATGTGAAATCACTCATTATCTCTTTCAACAGTAGGGTATTTCATAGATTTTGCAATGTTAAAAGTCACTTCTTGATCGTTAACTCTCATAGTTAATTCTCCTTTTTGAACATCTATCATAGATTTTCCAATAGCTTAAAATGGTCTCCCAAAAATTATAAGTATCCAAAAAGTATAAGTATTTCTTTATCTTCCTCCATATCTAAAATAATGAAATCCACATGAATGATAAATTTATCCACTTTTATTAACACATCTTTTATAACTCCCTCAGGATATGTAAGTGAATGATCCGCTAACTGTAGAGTTATAGAAGTAGGTGAGACTTATCCAAATCCAGAAGTAGGTGAGTCTCCTAATCCTAATCTTTTGAAAATTGATAGAGGCATAAGATTAATGCTGGCTCCCAAATCACATAAAGCTCTTCCATAAAATTTTTCACCGATAGCACACGGTATAGTGAAACTGCCAAGATCTTTTAATTTTTCAGGAAGCTTTTTTTAAATAATTGCACTACACTCTTCGCTAAGTGCAACAGTTTCATTATCCATGAACTTCCTTTTCTTGTTCAGAATATCTTTCATAAATTTCACCTAATTGGGCATCTGCTCTAAGACTTCTACGAAAAGAATGTTTATCGTTAACTTCTTAAGAATTTTTAAAAATTTGGAAAATTAAAAATTTGGAAAATTTATTTGGAAAATTTTTTATTTTGTTTGTGTTACTTCAATCTTTGAGGAAACAGTGGTGGAGTTTTATCCACAGTAATTTTCATTGGTGTAAATGGATATTCTAAATCATGGTATTCATGATCATTTTCTTTTTCGGTATCCACTTTCTACTATTTCAGTTTCCGTTTCTTTCTGTACTCTCATTTCCAATTCTTTTCCACTTCGTAATGGTATCATTTTTATCCGTTCTTTTCTTTCATCTTTAGGATTTGGTTCCACAGTACTAGGAAACGTTCCCAATATTCGGTTACTAAGCGCAGTAGCGAAATGCCCTAATTGATTTTCAATATTCTTACTAGAAGTTCCTTGATTTTGTAATTGATTTCCTTGAATTTTTAATTGATTTCCTTGATTCTACAATTGTTGACCCACGTTTAATATCAGCTCTTCCATAAACAACTTCTTCTCCTTAATTTGAGTGTTGCTGTTAAATCCTGGAGGATAAGAAGGTTAACATTTTCTTGGTTGGATGAATTTTCTAATGGGTTCACTGGGTTGTTTGCCCATTGTTGATTTGTAGAAGAATTGTTATTCCAATTAAAATTTGGATGATTCTTCCAACCTGGGTTATAATAGTTTGAATAAGAGTTGTTGGGTCTATTAATAGCATTTAAAGTCTCATATGAAGGTTGAACATCCACAAATTGCCCAGATGAATTCTCTTCCATCA
>NW_018251930.1:29849-44834 GCF_001263595.1 Phalaenopsis equestris | reverse complement strand
TATTCCTTTCGTCTGAATTTTATATTTTTGTATAGACATGACCAGGTATGTATATGCAGAGTCTGGCTACTTTTACTGATTTTCTTAGGATATGTTCCCGATCTAGTGGTATTTTGGTCTCTTTTATATATTTTTGTAGTGCTTTTTTTTTAGTGCTTGCATCCCTAATAAGAAAATATTGAGATAAGAAAAATTTTACGATTAAAAGATTCAAGACATTTAAAATTAGCCCTTTACTTTCTGCATGTCCTTCGAACATGTTTTAAAATGGGCTGCATGCATGAACATATCCTCAATCATGTTTATTAAGGCCTCCACACTTAGGATTGTGGTAGATAGGTGCATCATATTTGCATTTCCCAAGGAAAAGCTGCCGTGCTTCTTCAACCAGATTTGCACAACATATCTTTCTTACATAGGAGGTTGTCTAGTGCGCCTAGAATGTAAGAAAGCTCCCTAACCCAAACGGGGTGTAAATCTTTTTGTTGATGCATTTCTTTCTAATCCCAAAATTATAGATGTGTAAAATTAATAAAGTTGACTCCGCTTTGCAACGATGCCAAAAACTTGATTTGTTATTTATGAATAAGAAATTGAAGCAATTTTTATTCGGATTCTACGCAAGTATACGTATTTAAAGGTTTAAATATATGCAAGTCTTATAAAGAGTGGTTCTATTTTCTTCATAGATTCTAAGTAGTTTGCTTTATCTTTCTTTATAAAATGATAAGTAATTAAGTTTTGGATGGAAGTTGTGGAGAGTATTGATCTTTAATGTTGGAAGAAGTTGTGATGATTTAAATCCATGCACTTCATTTACTTCTTTATTTGGCCAATCAAAATGTTAAAGTTTTTTGTGAGAGCATATAAGAACCGGGCTGGTATTGTCTCAGTCAACAATTGGAAAGAATCATATGAGGTTGTATGAATGAGAATGTAGTTCATATGATTGAGTGCAAATAAATTGGGAAATATTCATTGATGGGTATAGAGTTAGAGAACTTTAAAGTGACAAGTTAAAGCCCCTAAATTGGTTTATTATTTTAGGTTCTGATAGGAGAAAGTTAGACCTTAGGTGGAGGGAATCGAGGGAACTCTAAAATGAGAGCTAGTATCTTCCCTGCCTAGCCGGTCTTCAAAACTATTCAAACTTTAAATTAACCAATGTTCTTTATAGTATCTCTAGTAAGGGTAAATAATATTATTGCTCCTATTTGGAACAACATAATTTGCATACTTCCACAACATAATTCCTATACTTATTACTGATTCACGATAAGAAGAAAGATATTTTCATATTAAGTACTTTTATTCCACAAAAACTTTAGTTATCTTTTTACTGTTTTGTTAAAATATCAAAAATACCAAAAATATTTAAATTTTAAATTCCTGCAAAAATCATTTTTAATTTTAGTAATTATCTTTTTAAAAAATAGAAAAATTTTTAAAAAGTGCATATTGAATAATCTTCCGTGTGGGTTTGATATTCAGGTTTTAATCAAAAAATCCTATATTACTTGATAACGATACGTATGCTTGCGTAGTATCCCAATATAAAAATAAATAAATTAAAAAGTTAAATTCTTATTTTTCTTCAAGATCAAGTTTTTGGTTTTGTTGCAAAATAAGGAAATATAAGTGAAAAATACCATCAGAATTATATACTGTGTTATATACTGTGCATAGGTCGTTAGGTAGCGGGATCAGGCACCTATTAGTTTAATAAGTGGGGTTTAAAAAGGGGGTTACCCCCGCCATGGACAAAAATTATTGCAAAAGGATGTATCTCTTAGGGAAGTAAATTAAATCAAGACACATTTTGAAGAGATACCAAGGAACCTCATGGAAAATTATAAAAGAAGGAAGAGAAGACTTTGAGAAGAGTCTTAAAAAGTTCCGAAAAGGTGTGGGGTCCTGAAAGTACTGGGAAAGTTTTGAAAGTTCTAAAATTGGGGAGTTAGTTGCAGAGATTTTCAGGCACCACATATTTGTGCTTTTTATTTTAGTTTTCTATTGAGACTGTTGTAAAAGAGAAGAGATTCTAAGGAACTTCAAGAGTTTGGCGGGGAGGGGGGTTTTTCTATTAAGGGGAAAAGGTTTGGGAGGCTGCCTAAGGAGCTTAATAGTCTCTTGAAGCTCTCGAGTTAGAGCTACTTAGCCATGGAAGCTCATGTGATGAGTTTGGTTGGCATGGGGAATTTTAGGCAGCTTATCAGAGCATTTTCAGCGGAATTTTAGAAGTTTTGGGTAGTGGGGAGGAGCTTTTCCAACTTTCTATGGATTGTCCATGGTTGTCACAATAAGTGTGAAGGTGGCATAGAAGAGGGCATAGGCTAATTAGATAGAACTTTTTGTGGGTGACTACGACCAGATTTGGTCTAGTCGTGACTCATTAAGGGTTGGTCAAAAGGCCATGACCTAAGTGCAAAGTGTGAGAAGGCATGGTCAAGTGTGTCAAACTTCTATTTTAGTGCTTGGGATTTAGTCAAAAATAATTTAAATTACCCATGTACCATAATGGGTTGGGTTTGTGTCATGGGTGAGACCTGAAGGATGGGCTATGGGGAAGAGAGGCCATGGGCTAAGGATTTTGGATTAGGGCTAACCCAATGTGCAGGTGGAGGGAATCGAGGGAACTCTAGAGTGAGAGCTAGTATCTTCCCTGCCTAGCCGGTCTTCAGCACTATTCAAACTTTAAATTAGCCAATGTTCTTTATAGCATCTCTAGTAAGGGTAAAGAATCTTAGCGTCGACAACACCAAGAGCATCAGCGACGACATAGACTTACAGAACAGATGGTGGATTTTACTCAGTTTTAACAACGCCATTTGACATAGAGCATCAAATTATTTATGGACCACTGGCGCCGACGGTGCCAGGATGGGCGCCGACAGTGCCAATGTCGGTTCATACCCTTTTTCTAGAAGATTCAATGAATTTGGATGCTTTTTGAAGTATTTTTGGATGCACCTATTGGAGAACCGAATCTAGACTCTATTTGAGGCCGAAATTGATCAAAAAACGGGCTCCTCCTCATTCCTCCTTGTTTGTAATTGCCACACCTCGCCTCCATACACGTTTTCCATCTTCATTCCACCACCATTCAGGAGTTTATTAGTTATTTTTCTTCAAGAGTTTATAGTTTTTGTGGTGAGATTAAGTGTGAATTCTTCTCTGACAGTGTTGGAGAAGGAGAAAAGTGAGAGATTTCTTCTTCCTACATTTTCTAGGAGAGGCTACAAGGGATTTTCTTTGAGAAAGAGTTTCAGATAAGTGTTATTTGTTTAGTAGTGTTGCATGAAATTTCTTTTATATATGAAATTTGTGTTTTGTTGTATCTTTCTCATGAAATTTGAGTAGTTACCTTTATCTTTCTCCCTACTCTGATATATGGTGAAATGAGGAGATAATATGGATGTGCCAATATTAAAATATAAAATAAATTGTGATGATTTTTCAACTCTGAACTTAATTTACTTTTTGATGTGGCCAATTGAATTGTTAAAATGTATTGTAAAACATATGATCCGAGAAATGGAGTATGAGTTCTAAAATAGAGTGATGATCACATTTGATTCCATGAAGAAGAATTTTGTTTATTGAATTAAGTATAAATAAATAAGGGAAAATATATTATTGGGTGTAGAATTGGAGATTTTAGGGTGATAAACTAAAATCCCCAATTCGGTCTTAGTGTTTAAAAACTATAGTGAGAGTTAAGTTTTAGGTGAATGGAAGTGTGAGCTATGGAGTCGGAACTAGTATCCTCCTAGCCTAGCTACGGATTTAGGGACTAAACCTAAGATTAGCCAATGATTTTCTATAACACTCTATCAGGGTAAAGAATTAAAACTGCTCCTATTTGGTACAATACATATTAAAACCATTTATTTCATTTCATTTTATCAAAATCTCATTGTTAGTGGGAAAGATGCTTTTTCATATTAGAAAACTTCATCACATAAATATAGTTTTTAATAGTTTAGTAGTTACTGTTTAAACTTTGCATTTCAGTTTTGCTATAAGTTAAATAATTCAATTTTGTTAGCATCTCACACATTTGAACTAAATGACAGTACTTTTGTTTGATTTATGTGAATTTGTTAGTAAATTTATTATTTCAAATTTAAACCTTCCCCGAGGGATCGATATTCGGGGCTTAAATAGAAAGTATTTTATTACTTGATAACGATACTTATACTTGCGTAGATTCCCAACATTAATTTCATAAATTTTCTATTTAGAAAAAATTGCATCAAACTTTTTGCACCATTGCCTAGCGCGGTCAACATTATATATTTTACACAACTACATTTCACATCGTGATCAAGTTTTTGGCACCTATATGTATATATATATATATATATATATATATATATATATATATATATATATATATATATACATATATATAAAGCTATATATTTAAGAATTATTTTTAAGAAATTTTTCTTTGCTTATTATATTTGTTTATGCAAAATATTGGATCTAAAAGTTTAGTACTTTACAATTCAGAACTAGAACGTACTATTAGAAAGATTCAAAAACAACAAAAAGAAATTAAAAATTTAAATAAAATGGCGAATAACTTAGATAATCAAATTAACAAAAATCAACAAAGGCGTTTAAAAGATTATGTTAATCCGACAGCAGATGAAGTTCACTTAACTGTTTAAAATCCTGATATTGCTGCTAATTCATTTGAGCTTAAACCTGTGATTATCCAAATGGTACAAAATAATCAGTTTAGAGGAACACCTACTGAAGATCCTAACTTACATCTTGCTAGTTTTCTTGAAATTTGTGCTACTTTTAAATACTCTAATGATGTTGTTTGGCTTAGAATTTTTCCTTTTCATCAAGCGATAAAGCCCAAGATTGGTTAAATTCATTAGCACCTAGATCTATTAGAACTTGGGGAGAACTATCACAAAAATTCTTGGCTAAATTTTTTCCGCCCTAAAAAATCGCTAAACTAGAAATGATATTACATGTTTTGTTAGTTTGAAGGGGAATCGATATATGAAACTTGGGAAAGATTTAAAGATCTTCTTAAAAAATGTCCACACCATGCTTTACCAGATTGGTTAGTATTTCAAACATCTAGCTAATTTGCCCGAGCAAAGCTATAAAGAGGTCGTATTAACTTTTGTTTTGCTAGGTGGATCACTAATGTCAAAACCTTTTGATGAACCATACACTTTAATTGAAGAAATGACTACTAACAATTTTCAATGGCCCTCTGAAAGGATAAATCCTAAGAGAGTAGCTAGTATTCATGATTCTGATGCAATGTCTATTTTGGCATCTCAAATTGCTGCTATTTCAAAAAAAGATTGATCAAATTGGAGTGAACTATTCTCAAATACCCCCAGTATTAGAGGAAAATTCACTATGGTAGATAATTGATACTCAATCATCTTATGAAACTTTAAATGCTATAAATAATCGAAATAAAAATCCCTCTTCTAATTATTATAACCCTGGATGGAAAAACCACTCTAATTTTAGTTGGAATAATTATAACAATTTGATGAATCCCTCTAAAAATTTTAACAACCAAGGAAATCATAATTAATGACCGTATTATCCTTAAGGATTTAACTCTAACCCTAACCCATAAGTTTAGGAAAAGAAGTTGACAATGGAAGAAGTAATGTTGACCATGGGAAATCAAATAAAGAATTAAGGGGCTGGTATTAGAAATATTAAAAATCAATTAGGACATATTGCTACTGCACTCAGTAACAGACTTTCTGGAATTCTTCCGAGTACTGTGGAAATTAATCTAAATGACAAAATAAGGAGCAAATTAAAGCTATTCAATTACGAAGTGGACAAGAAGTTGAAACAAGGATCCAAAAAGAATCTGAAGTTGATGAAGAGAAAGAAGAAATAGAAAGCGGCCAAAATGAAAATGAACAAATACAAGGTCCTTTAGAAAAACCATTACCTCTGTTTTCTAAAAAACTAAAGCAGAAGAATAAAGATAAATAATTTACAAAATTTTTGGAAATCCTTAAGAAGTTAACGATAAATATTCTTTTCGTTGAAGCTTTGGAACAAATGCAAAGTTATGTGAAATTTAAGAAGGATATACTAAACAAGAAAAGGAAGTTTACAGATCACGAGACCGTTGCACTCAATGAAGAGTGTAGTGCTATTATTTAGAAAAAGCTTCCTGAAAAATTAAAAGATCATGGTAGTTTTATTATACCTTGTGTTATTGGTGAAAAGTTTTTTTGGAAAAGCTGTATGTGATTTAGGAGCGAGTATCAATCTTATGCCTTTATCGATCTTTAAACATTTAAATTTAAGAGAGATTTCCCCCTACTACTATAACTCTTCAGTTAGTTGATCGATCAATAACTATCCTAAAGGAGTTATAGAAGATGTATTAATAAAAGTGGATAAATTTATTTTTTCTGTAGACTTTATAGAATTAGAATTAGATATGGAGGAAGATAAAGAGATTACTATTATTTTAGGGAGACCATTTCTTGCAACAGGGAGAGCTATGATAGACGTGTAAAAAGGAGATTTAATAATGAGAGTTAATGGTTAAGAAGTAACATTTAATATTGCAAAAGATATGAAATATTCTGTAATAGAAAAAGATAATGAATGTTTCAGGATGGAAGTAGCTAATTATCTGAGTAATGATCAGTTTAAGGAAGAGTTTGAAAACAAATTAAAGCAAGGAAAACTTTCAGAAAATAAGGATGAGATAAAAGAAGAGGATTTAGATTATATTCAGGACAAATTGAAAACTTAAGACTTGTTGGAAAATGATAATAAAAATCATATTCCTTCAAGTATTAAACCGCCTGAAATTGAACTGAAGATATTATCTGCCCATTTAAAATATGTGTTCTTAGGAGAATCATATACATTATCTATTATTGTATCTTCTGAGTCAACTGAAATTCAAGAACAAAAATTAATAGAGATGTTGAAAAGATATTAAAAGGCTTTTGGATTGACTTTAGCAGATATTAAATGAATTAGTCCTTCTATTTGTGTGCACATAATTTTATTAGATGAACAATACAAACCTAAAGCTAATCCTCAGAGGAGATTAAACCCAATAATGAACAAAGTTGTTAAAAAAGAAATTTTAAAATGGCTGGATGCTGGAATTACATATCCTATTTCAGGCAGTGCTTGGGTATGTCCAATTCACTGTGTTCCAAAGAAAGGAGGAGTGACTGTTGAAGAAAATAAGAAAAATGAATTAATTTCAATAAGCCAAGTTACTAGTTGGCGAAGTTGTATTGACTATAGAAAATTAAATTTGGTCACCAGAAAAGATCACTTTCCTTTACCCTTTCTAGACAAAATGTTGGATAGATTAGCTGGAAACAAATATTATTATTTTTTAGATGGATATACTGGTTATCACCAAATTCTAATTACTCTAGAGGAGCCTTTTGGACTATGCAATACACCTGCAACATTTCAAAGATGTATGATGTCAATCTTTAGTAATTTTATTGAACATGGAATGGAAGTATTCATTGATGATTTTTCTATATTTGGAACTTCATTTGAATTATGTTTAAATAATTTAGAAAAAGTTCTGGAAGTATGCAAAAAAATCAACCTAGTACTAAATTGGGAAAAATGTCAATTTATGGTTGCAGGAGGAATTGTACTTATGCAGGAGGCATAAAATTTATGAAAATGACATGGAAGTAGATTCAGCAAAAATTCAAGTTATTGAAAAATTACCACCTCCGACTAATGTTAAAGGGTTAAGAAGCTTTTTAGGACATGTTGGTTTCTACAGGCGTTACATAAAAAAATTTTCTAAAATAACTAAGCCATTACTCCAACTTTTAAAAAAGGACATGAAATTTAATTTTAATGAGGAATGCATAAAAGCGTTTGAATTATTGAAAGAAAAATTAATCACTGCACCTATAATAGTTCCATCTGCTTGGGAAAAACCATTTGAAATTATGTGCGATGCTAGTGATTATGCTATTGGAACTGTTTTAGGATAAAGGCACCACAAAGTTTTTAAAGTGATATATTATGCTAGTAAAACTCTAAATGATGCTCAAATTAATTATACTACTACTGAAATAGAGTTATTAGCTATTGTTTATGCCTTTGATAAATTTAGACCTTACTTAATTAGAACTAAATGTATAGTGTATACAGATCATTCTGCGATTAAATACTTGATGCAAAAGTAGGATGCTAAATCAAGATTAATTAGATGGATACTTCTATTACAAGAGTTTAATTTTACGGTAGTTGATAAAAAGAGAAATAATAATCAAATAACTGATCATTTGTCTATATTGATAATCGAATAACTGATCATTTGTCTATATTAAAAAGAGAAATATTAACTAATTTTGCAAATGAAATTTCAAAAAATTTCCCTGATGAACAATTATATTGTATTGATGAAATGAATATACCGTGGTATGCTGATAAATTATATTGTAAGTGATATTCTACTACTTGATATTAAAAATCCCCAACTAAAGAAATTCATTTATGATTCTAAATTCTATTTTTTGGATGAACCATATTTATATAAATGATGTAAAGATATAATTATTAGAAGATGTGTGCCTTATGAGGAAACTCAACACATAATTGAAAGATGTCATGATTATGAATTTAGAGAACATTTTGGAACAAATAGAACTACATATAAATTTTTCAAACTAGATTTTATTGGCCTAATCTTTTTAGAGATGTTAATGAATTTATTAAAGCATGCAATCGATGTCAACGAGTAGGAAATATTTCTAGGAGAAATGAAATGCCTCTAAATTACACATGAAAAGTTGAAATTTTTTGTTCGCGAATGACGAGCCAGTTTGACATCCCTAATATTAATATATATAAATAATATATTATATTAATTATATAACTTATATAATATAAATATATAATATCTATATTAGTATATTATTAATATAGTATATTAATATATTATTATTATTAATTTATTATATATTATAATTTATAGAATTTAATTTTTTTAAATATCATAAATTTTTATATATAATTATTTTAAGTTATTTTATATTTCAAACAATAACTATTCAAACACGAACGAGCGTATCACTGTTCATGTTTGGTTTGTTTAACTAACCGAACAAAAAAAAATTGTTCACGTTCGTCTAGTTTACTTATCGAATGAATCGAACACGAACTCATTGACGAACCGAACACGAACTGTTCACGAATAACGAGCTTTTTTGACGGCCCTAGCATGCACGTAACATTATAAATTAAAACATCTAGAATATCAAAACATATTTTTATAATATAATTTGTGAACATAAATCTATATTATTAAATGAGAGTTGATAAAAGTATATTTTTCAGATAAAAGAAACAATAATAATCTGATGAATATTATTCATATACATTTTTATAACTAATTTCTTCTTGTTTTTCAGCATTAACTCTATATTGCGTGAAGGTCGGATGGTAAATTTCTATAATTAATTTAATTAATTAAAAATCTTGATATCCCTCGTTTTTTATGTTATTAATTCGAAAGAAAATATATTTTCAATTTTAATAAAATTTGCTGATTTTCTCTTAAAACAATAAGAGCAGTCCTTTATTGGTAAATTAAGTCTCTTCCGTGTAAAGTTGAGTTATAATGGCATAACATGCATGATCCTGTCTAATCTTTCATAGGTGCTTAGCTTATCAATGGCTATCCACATGCTTTCAACTTTGAAATATTGCTTTTTTTTATGTAATAATTGTATTTTGTTTGGCTACGACTGACTTATTTTTTTTATAAATAAATAAATTATATATATATATATATATATATATATATAAATATATATCAATGTATTATCATTTTATTTGATAAGTGTTTTATATATTAATAGATAATAATGCTACACAATTTTATATATTATAAATTAAGACAAATATTGGAATTGGAGAAACATTTAGAATTGAATTGAACAAAAAAGAAAAATTTGCAAAGATGCGATTTTGGTCTCTGGCACCGACGGCGCCCACTAAACTGACCATGGCGCCGACAACACCATTGGGAGTGTCGAAAACGCTGATAGCATTTTGCACGGTACAGGATGAATTTGGCGGATAAGATTTCACTCCATAATAACCACCGAGAGGTGTTTTAAAGTCCTAAAAACTGCCTTGGATGACTAGAAACTTCTTATTTTTAAAATCCATGGCGTTTAATTCCAGAAATACTTCCAGGTACAGAGTTTTCAATAGAAGAAAGTTTATCAATTTTGACGCACATAGATTATACGACAAAGTTATTACGAAGAAGAGATTGATCAAGGAGAGAGTCTTTGTCAATCATTGATTGATTAATCAATATATTGATTAATCCAAGTTCTCCGATTGATAAAATCATTGTACAAAGACGATGAGAAGTTCTATGCTACACTACCATTGCAGTTTTTGTACTAGTGGTGAAGGAATTCTATGTCAATTTACATGTAATTACCCAAGGAGTTGTCTTCGTATGAGGTAAGGCTGTACCATTTACTCCGGTGTGAATTAATGAGTTGTATATGATTGAAAACATTCCAATCTTTCATTATACAAATTTTATCCCTACCAGAGATTTGATGCAAGATGTCTATAATTTTTTTACGGATGAAAGTGATATTTGTGAAATGCGAGATGAGGGATATGTTAGTTTCTCTGCTTCATCACTTGATCCAACATCGATGCAGTGGCATTTCTTCATTTCTGTAAAATTACTCCTTACCATGAAGATTAGTAGAGTCACCAAAGAAAGTGCTATTTTAAATTTTTGCATTCAATTATAAGAACCAATTGATGCAGGATCTATCATTTTTAAATCTGTTATGGGTATTATTATGAATGGTCCATTTTATGGACTTGGGCATCCTTCCATAATTTTCCTACTTTGCAGTCAATCTCAAGTTCCATATTAAAGTTAAGAAAAAATTTTATCACCTTGGGATCCCATGATTCTGATTGATGGAAATTATGTTGGGAATGTAAATGAAGCATTAGATACTATCTTGGCTCATTCATCACATGCTTCAACTCCATTGATGCCAAAAACAGTTGGAAGTTCACTTGCTTTGGAAAAGAAATTGAAGAAAATTGAAAGAGAACTTCTGAGTATAACAAATGCAATAGGAGATCTTAAGTACCTTTTTCATCACCTAGATTGGAGGATGAAGAAGGATTAGTGCGGAATTTTAAGGATAAAGGATGGATCAAAGAAAATTTGACTGGCCAATTCCCGTACCGACCATTCTGTAATTTGTACGTTCATTAGAAGTCTATGGGAGATACTAGAGGAAGAGAAAGCACTGAAGATGATGCAGAATAAGTGAAGAATTTGGGCTCTCTAATAGTTTAAAATATTTATGTATTTAATGTTATTGTGTGAATTTGATTTTGTTTACTTTGCTTTAGAATTATGAACTTTGATTGTGTGTTTAGTTTTGTGTCATTGTTTAGTGTTGTGGCTTGATTTTGACACTGATTTATAATTTATTTTGCTATATGAGTGTAAATGTTTGATTAGGAAAATGTATTTGTAAAAAGTGTAATTTCATATATAAAAGTTAGTTTGTTGTTCTTTGTGAAAATGATTGTTCGTGAAAATGTTTTTTTGTGAATTATTGTTAGATAAAAACTTATGTTTAAAAAAATAATAAAAAGACTTTGGAGAAAATTGAAAGGAAATTAAAAATTGAAAAAATTGAAAAATGGAATTTTTAGGCCTTTAGTGCCGACGGCGCCCTCAACCCGAGAACAGCCTAAACCCCTTAAAATTAGCGATTTGCACCGTAAAACTCCATTTTTAACCTTTGAGTCACCTTTAACCTCCTGTTTTTGCACATAGAGCTTGATTTTGCTCGGATTTGAAGAGATTTTAAGGCAAAGGAAGTTTGGATTTCATCTTCTCTATGTAAGAGCTACACTTTGAACTAAAAATTTTTTATTTTCACCAAGGATTTATCTCACATTGTCGAGATCCAAAAATTTTGGAAATTTTTGAGAGATTTTGAGAAAATTCTTTGGTGAAGAACTCATATTAGATTTATATTAGATTTAAGTTTAAAGGCTCATATTAGATTTAAGTTTAAAGGGTTTTACATTGTGATTTTCGGAATTTTTGGAATTTATTTAGATTTTATCAAATTTCTTTGGTTTAACATGGCCCTAAGAACGACCAAAAGAAAAAAAGAAAAGTAGATTATGTTGAACAAAAAATTGTCAGCTTCAGAGCTAGTACTCAATTCAATAGTCTACTTAAAAATAAAAAAGTGATTCCGGATCATGGTTTTAAAAATCCGGGAGGAGAAGTCGAGCGATTAGTCAATGCTTGATAGTGGGAAAATTTCTGTTATTTTACTGACGAGACTGTTACTGCGGAGGCTATTATTGGTGTAGTGATGGAGTTCTACGCAAATTTTACAGAGGCTTCTAATGATTTTGTTTTTGTTCGTGGCAAAATGGTGGAGTTTTCTCCAAGAAAAACTAATAATTTTTATCAGTTGGAAGATGTGTACAGGTTTACTCCAAGGAAAATTAATGAATTTTATCAGTTAAAAGATGTGTATAGATGGCAATACAAATTATTTTCTGCAACGAATGAGGCCTTAAGTGAAGTTATTTCTTTTCTGCCTGATGGAAGAGGAGCTTGGAAGGTGAAGAATGATGTTAAGGTAAACTTTCCTCTTTCTATGTTTAATGTAGTATCTAAGGCCTGACACTACTTTATTTATAGAAGAATGATACCAACAAATCATCACAGTGAGGTTACAAAGCATAGAGCCATCCTGAACTTGTGTATCCAACATGTGATGAGGCTAAATGTAGGCACTATTATTAATATGAACACTAGATATATTGCTTTAGGAGAGACCACTGGTGGTTTGGCACACCCTGCCCTGATCTTCACACTCTATGAACAGGCAAGAGTTGATTTTAGACCTGAGGAAGAGAGGATTGAGCCTCTAAAACCTATTGGGCCTGCCAATATAAAGACATATGAATCTCATATTGGATGGAGGTACAAATGTAAGATCAGAGTTATTCCTTATACTTCGAGGACTCCTACTTCTAGTGACCCTACTCTTCGAGAATTGATGGAGCAGATGATGATCTAGCAGGGAGATATCTTGAGAATGGATCATAGAATACAAAACATGGATGCCAGAAATGCTCACACTGATGATTTGATACGGCAAAAGTTTGAATATGATGCTACTTATGATGATGCGATGGTGAGATACATGAAGGGTGATCATTCAGTTCAGTTTCCTACTCACCCTGTTTTTACTTCATATTAGCGGCAGAATTTGGATGTAGATGAAGAAGATGATGATGATTAGTGATATATATTTTAGTCTATGTTTGATTGTACTTTGCTTTTTTGTTGTTTGTTTTTGTTATATTGTTGAGACTGTTTGTTGTTAGATTGTGAGACTCTGTTTTGTTGTGTTGTGAGTATAGATTGTAAAACTGTTTGTTATTTGAAATTATTAATAAACATTCCATAACTTAAAATAATTCTTAAAATTCAAATAAAATTCAAAAAATCATGAAATTTGGTCTAAAGGCTTCTCTGGTCTAAGCCTACCTCCAGTAAAAATTTTAAGAGATTAGGATTTAACTTGGTCAAGTTAACAATTTTATTTGAAAAATTCTATTTTTGCATTAAAAATAATTTTATAGATAAATTAAATTTTGAAAAATCACACTTAAAAATCACACTTTCTCCTCTACTCCTCTAATGTCTCAATTGATCCATGAGTGAGGTACGATAAAAATTCCAAAGTTATTTGGATTAAATTTGATGAATTATGAAGTGATTGAGCCCTACGGGCAAATATGTAATTTTAGAAATTTAGCCTTAATTAACATTTAGGCCTAATTTCATAAAGGTAAATGGGAAATATTTGATTCTAATTAACATATCTGGATAATTGAAATACAAGGGGTTAATTGGTAGAAACCAACATCACTTGTCCAATTTGAAATTTCCTTAAATTACATAAATTTGGGAGTCTAGCCAATTAAATGATCCTAGAATTATGGGTGTCAATAACTCACTAATTTAATACCCCTATTTGATTCTTAAATGAATTTCAAAATAAAAACATGAATCATCACCATCACTTATAAGTCAATTTCATTTCAATGACTAAGACATTCACCAAAATCTTAAGGGCTTAGTAGTGACAGGCTAAATCAAGTTTCATTTAAATAAGGATTAGAAAAGTAAACATCATTGAAAATTAAAACATCTCTTAAACACTACAAGCCCAAGTCAAAATTTAGCTACTAAGACTCTTAAACTTGCCTCTTTAAAGGTCTTCATCCACATAATTCTTAAATTGAATCACGAGTGATAATTACCCTATTCTTAGAGATAATTAAGACATCAATGGTCACTGAGCACTAAGGGTGATTATAGGATGAATTATTAAGCAACATAATAAGTTTAAAAGAACTCATGATTTTCCACCAGGCAGCGAGCGAGAGAGTAGCACGGACCTGCTTCTTTCTCTAGATCTGTTGGATACCTCGGAGTTCTACTGAACTTAATATGTTTTATTTGACATAATCAACCTTAATTAAACTCCTAAGGACCCACCAAGATATGACATAGGGTTTAGAAAACCTTACTTTTTGCCTCTACATTAATTGTCTTAACATGCCTTTTAAGTTTCAGGTGGTGGAACGAGAAGACTCGCCAGGTATGCTTGTACAGTTTATAGCGTTGTATTGCTTGTACTTTCATACTATACTTTTTATGCTTAGAAAATTTGCATGCTAAACAATGATGTCACCCTGCATGAAAATTAAAACTATCAGGATAACCACAAAACCTAAACCAAAACTAAAACTAAAATCAAACAAGATAAAATTCACTGCCACAACACTCAAAATATAAAACAACTCAAAATTTAATCACAAACATCACACAAAACTATAATTGCAACTAAATTAAGATGTCTCTAT
>NW_018251930.1:1954-29389 GCF_001263595.1 Phalaenopsis equestris | reverse complement strand
AGCCCTAACTCGTCTTAGGATTCTGAGGTTGTCGTTTGTCACGACCTAAATCCTCACATCTTTCAGGCTATTTGTGTGATCGTTTCACACGAATGTAAGCTTTAACTAATAAAATTGACAGGATAAAACACCTAAATATTTCTCCTTAAAAATGAAGCCAAACATTAGGATAGCTTAGGAAGTCACCAGGGTTCTCCTCTGGATCCATGACATCCTAGTTCTTCCTCTTTTGGACTCTACAAAAAAAAATGTTTCAAATTTGAACCAATCCCCTTTCACACCTCTACGTCCGATCTCATTGAAAAGTCCTACCCTTTGAAACTCCTTGAAGATAATATTTTTCGATTTTTATCGAGAGTCTTCTTAGGTGACTTTGGTCATTTAAGATGTAATTAATTATAGGAGCTTGCCCTTATAGGAAGCTTGCCCGAACCCAACTTAATATAAACACTATTTAATCCTTTATATTAAATAGGGGAAATTGTCGGCAAATAAAGTTGTTTCGCAGACCAAACTAACGTCATATATTTTTTTGTTTATTTGATCGAGCCTCATCCTCAAGTCTTGTAATTATCCTTCGGGATAGATACAGGGTTTGAGGTATAATGCTCTTTCATTTAAACTATCAAAAATATGGGGTCAGTTTGATTTTATATTTTTCCAAAACTTAAATCTATATGTAAATTAAAATGTCAGTCTTCTTACGGGCAACTCCTTTAACCAAAAATAGCGCCGACAGACCCTCTTTTGTCAGATTGTGGTTGACACATCTCTTGCTAAAGAGTGATTTGTGAAACATAAACTGGTTGATCTCAAGTGGTGGGACGTGAAGGAATTTGACACATTGCTTTCACATTTAGATGATAGAGAACTGGAATCATTGAATGGAAAATTGAGCGACACTGGGTGTGCTAAAGAAACCGAAGAGGAGGACGATAAGGAATCCTTCAACGTACAGAGCTGACAGAAGATCTTATCTTAGCTTAACAATTTTTTTTTCTTGATGTTTACACACACATGTATGAAAATTTTGTAATTCTGCTTTTTTAAAAATAGTATATAGTGTAATGGATTATTTTTAAAACTAGAGGGTTTAGAACTTCAAGTTTCTTACTCATACTCAATGACCATTGAGAAATCTTCTTTTAATCTTTATTTATTGGTAAGTGCATGGGCATGCCTCCACGTGCATAATAAATTCTCTGACTTGCTTCTTATAGGCAACTTCCATGCACCTTTTGCTGAGTTAGTCAATGTTAGGTGTAAACGCTATAGTTAGGGCGCTAGACAATTTTATACGCACCCCTCATGGAGCTTGTTGCTGTCGGGTGCTGATAAGTCCCATAGGAGTTTGACGATCATTAGACATCCCTCACAAAGCTTTTTATTGTCGGGTGTTAACATTATAATTTGGATACAAGACAATCATTTACACACCCCTCACAGAGTGTGTCACTATGGGGTGTTAGCATTATAATGTGGGCACAAGATGATCATTTACACACCCCTCATGGAGCTTGTCACTGCCGAGTGTCAATATATCCCATAGGCCTCTAACGATTGTTAAACACCCCTCACAGAGCTTGTTGCTGCCATGTGTTAACATTATAATTTGGGTGCACAACGATCGTATATACACTCTTCACGGATCTAGTCACTGGTGGATGTCAATACATCCTATAGGCCTCCGATGATCATTAGACACCCCTCACGGAGCATGTCTCTGCTAGATGTTAACACTATAATTTAGATGCAGGATGATTCTCGCACCCTAAGCATAGGTTATCACAGTTGGTTATCGATATGTTTCATAGGCCTCTGATGATCATTAGACACCCCTCACAGAGCTTGTCACTGTCGGATGTTAATATTATAATTATGGCGCAAAATAATAATTTACCCACCCCTTGTAGCACTTATGGCTGTCAGGTGCTAGTACACCTGATAAGCCTCTATCGATCATTAGACAACCCTCACAGAACTTATTATTGCCAGGTGTTAACATTATAAATTAAGCACAGGATGATTTTACATGCACCCCTCATGGATCTAGTCATTCCTGAATGCTGGTACGTCTCATAAGCCTCTGACGATCATTAGACACCCCTCACAAAGCGTATCACTCTCGGGTGTTAACATTATAATTTGGGCGCAAAACAATCGTTCATGCACTCCTTGTAGTGTTTGTCGCTGTCGCGTGTTGATACGTCCCATAAGTCTCTGGTGATCGTTAGACACCCCTCACAGAGCTTATCATTGTCGGGTGTCAATACATCCCATAGGCCTTTGTCAAACATTAGACACCCCTCGTGGAGGTTGTTGTTTTTGGGTGTTTAAATTATAATTCAAGCGTAGGACAATCGTTCACGCATCCTTCATGGAGCTAGTCGTTGTCCGATGCTGATGCATCCCATAGTCCTATCATGATTGTTACGCTAAATGATTAGTTTTAATCTATCACATTGCTAGTTTTCTAGGCGTGGCAGTGTTAGTTCCCTGACCATAATGGTATCATTTCTTAGAGTACGGTATTGTTAGCTCCCCGAGGCGTAAATGAAATCAAATGAAGAAAACATTATTAGAGAGATGTCGATTATGTAAATCCCAAACTTCTAGGTGCTATGTATGTAGAACTTCTCTGATTTGAAAAGGCTGATTGGAGGCGGATGGCCGGACGGAGGCACATAAAACAAACAGTAGATAATAATTTTGTTGGTCAAAAAGTAGTTTGCTGGAAAACTAGATCGGGCTACGTAAGCATATAGATAAATAAAAATGGAGGGGCAAGTATGTAATATAAAAGTATTTAAGGATTGTGTGTTATGTATGTAAATTTTCCCTCTTCTGAGTTCCCCAAGCATGAGCCGCTACTAGAATGCGACTTGCACTTCCCAGGTTTTGACCTACATGAGGACGAAAGATGCTCTTGTAAATTTTCAAGTTATGTAAATATATGAGTGTATAAGAATTGATTGGTATACTTGTAAGTCTTCTGCTTTTTAGGTGGTTAGCTGGAATAGCGAGGTGGTTGATCGGAGGTGCCGAAGCAGGGGTCGATTGGAAGGTGGCCCGCGGAGAGGTAAGCTTCTATTCTACTCGAAAGATTTTCAACTAAAAGTTCTTTGGTCATCTCGAGAAACATATATGTGCATTGAAGCATGACTACATTCTTATTGTAGATTTTAAAGTTTATTCTATAACAAAACTTTACGACGAGCTTGAAGGTCGCGGAACCACTAGGAATGTCTGATATTGCAATGGGTGTGGTTTAGTCTTGGATTCAGACAAAACCTTATTTAGATTGCAGAGGAAACATATGCAAGGAGACAGCTGCACCTTTTGCTTGGACACTAACGTCACTAGGCAAATCCTGCATCAAAATCTAGCGCTTGTCCTCTTTATGGTGGTGGAGAGAAAGTAGTGGCTCTCAAAATGCCATATAATCCTATAACTTGAGCGATGAGATGGTCGATAAAGAACATGACAGGCTCTGTTTACTATCAAGATTTCTTAGGTTCAGATAAACAGAGAGGAAGGGAAAGACTTAACGGATTTCAAAACCTTGACATCCAGATTTTTGCTCTGAAGACGCACGATAATCAACCACGGGCTGTCGTCGACTCCAAGCATTAGTTACCATAGGGATCAGGTGTTCTTTTTGGCCTCAGTGTACTAGAAAACTTCAATAGAAAATGTCTCATGAACTTCGCAAAACAAGTGATTACCCCATGGGCAAACCCTTGAACCACCTTAATGTGGTTGATCTCAATATTGTGAAGAACATCTTACACTTGAGGGCATCATCAATTTTCAACATGCATATGAACGATTCGAATGACGCGAGATGGTTGTTGCGATTCGATCAAATTTATATGATTCTCAGACGGGCATCTTGAACTTCTCCGGGGGTTCAGCTTCCAAGACTTTTAGAAAGAAAGCATTCTTTGACTACCTTTGTACATCAGTCCACGTTGGTCGGTTCTTCTCCTCCATAGGGGCGGATCTGACTTTGTCTTGGTATTATCCGTCTTCAGTTTTCTCATGTAGTTGAATATTTCTTCTCCCGTTGTTTGTCGGTAGTTCGTCTTGAGGGGGGTTGAGTACCTGTTTGGGCCGGTTCTCCTTCTAGATATGCGCCTGTCGCAATGGCAGTGACAGTGTTGAGCACTTCTGCGAACTGTCTTGAAATATGGGGTTGAGTACCTGTTTGGGCCGGTTCTCCTTCTAGAAATGCGCCTGTAGCAATGGCAGTGACAGTGTTGATCACTTCTGCGCACTATCTTGACATATGGTTCGTAATCTAGGTCCTTAAGTCTGCTGAACAAATTCTTCAATGAACTCTCGAGTGCATGTTACTTCTGTCACATTCCTATGGCTGGATTCTCCTGGTTGTTGTTGTTGAGCTCCTCCTCCGATTGATGAAATGTTTCCATGCTCACCATACCTTTAAGAATGTTGAATCCCAAAGTGTCCGAGGAACACACCCAAGGTATGGAGTGTTAAGAGAGAGAATGGTAGATGATGTGAGAGCACCGTAAGAGGTAGTAAAAAGAGTGCAGCCTTTTTTCATATCATAGACCTCCTATTTATAGATATAGGTCTCAGCATTACAAAAGTACATGTTAGTCCCCTTAACATTGACTTTTCAGAGAGATTTTTTTAGTAATTGCAGATTTATTCACATATAATAAGATCAGGAGGCTAAACCGATTGATAAGAGTTCACCAATTGTACGACAAACCTCGAATTGATCAATATTTAATCAAAATGGATGCTTCCTGTTGATCGTCCTGAGGGCTGCTCACCACCCTGCGGGAAGTTTTCTTGCACTTTTTGCCTATCTCCCAAATAAGACGACCCTCTACCCGTCGTCAAGCCCAAAACAGTCGTCAACAGCTACGTTCGATCTACTGTTTATTCCTACTAAATCGTTCATCTATCTTGAGTTTCATGTTGACAAATTTTATATGTACAATTACATAACTAAAAATTAAATTTTAAATGATATATATTTAAGCATGGAAAATTCTGTACTACCTTTATTACTCTTTTATATTATATTATGATATGGTAAATAAATCATAGCATAGATAATAGCTTTAAACGTAACTATAGTTGGTATGAGAAAGTAAGTTGGAAAAATGAAAAACTATATAAAGCCCCTTAATGCAAACTTCAGAAATAGGCATAATATAAATCCCCCAAGGAACCATTAAATACCATTTCCATACTTTCATGATCACTGAATTTGATGAACAAAAGCGGCTAATTCAGATGTGGATTATATTAAAATAAATTTGAAAATATTAATTTTTTTTTTAAATAACCTCAATCATTTTTTTCAAAATGAACTCACTAATTAATATTTTAATTTATTCTTTTTTCTGACAAACTTTTTTTAAGAAAACTAACATTATATATATATATATATATAGACACACACATATGCACACATATGAGAATTATAATTTATTTCATATTATTATATTATGTTTATCTATTTATTAAATTATGGCACTGCCACATCTATAAATAGAAAGAGCATTGCCTCATTTATCCTGATTATCTTGCCCTCAAGGGTGTTCTTTGTATCCTGATTTTTCGGAACAAATTGTCTCACTTAGATACTTTGTTATCTATATTGGAGAAAATTCCCATAACGCAGAGCTGTGTACGCGCTCTAATTAAAATGAGCCATGCGAGCGATATTATTTTAGAAAATTTAGAATTTTTTAAAACAGGGCCCACTGACATGCACTTTTTGGTTAGTGGCTTATTTTAATTGGTGCCGTATGCAGCTTTACGTATGGGCTTTGTATATAAAAATATTTCCTTATATTGACTATTATGTATAGATCTGTCCCTACACCTTCTTTAAATAACTTAGGTTATTTATCAAACCCCTTTCTGACTCTTCCGGCATATTCTATTTAGTTCGTTGGATACTTTTATAAGAACTTAGCATATTATTAGGTGGATTGAGGATTGGTATAGTAAAGAATTTCATGCCCCTAAATCCATTAGAAGTTTAAATTTTCTTAATTACTTTTTGAGACATTGTGATATATCAATTCACTTTAGTGAGAAGTGTCAACATCTATATGAATTCGTCTATAGTGTTTTTTAAGACTTATATAAAAGCACGATATTCTTGTATCACTAAAATTCAATAAAAATCTAAAAAACCAAGCATTCACATGAAATTTCGTCCCAATTAATAAATTATATGCATCTAAACTTATATCAAAATAGCATATTTTTAAATAAAGAGATATCCAAGTGATCTAGCAAACACTAGATGTTGTGATATTCATAACTTTAAGCATTCTAATGGGGTGTTTGGTTATAACCGAGATGTAAGTTAAATAGAATTTAGTAAATCCTGTAAATCTGGATTTTGATAAATCCAGATGTTGTTAATTTTGGAATAGTGTTTGATTCAATTAAGTTTAAATCCAGTTTAAATCGTCTTGCCATGTTTGTTATAAATCCATTTGACATGTTTTGTTCATAAGCAAAATTTGTTAAATCCACCTAGTAAACGAATTTAGTAAATCAGAATTTACAAAGAAAAAGAGACCCAACGGCGTGCCGGATTTAGTTACTCTATTCATTGAGTTTGACTAGATTTAGGATAAATACATACATAAATCCTAATAAATAGGTGCTACCAAACATCTCCCAAGTTATGATGTAGCTAAATTTGCATTCTATTTTTACTTTCTTGTAATGTTTGTAATAATTTGGTGATACATTATGATATAGATATCTTATAAATTACACGTGTATTATTATTATGTCCTAAAAGGAGACAAGTGTACATGTACTTTCTTATGGCTGTTACAATACCCATGCTTTTAAAGGTATGGAAAAATAGAGATGATGTTTGACACAAAGCTATGCCAAGCCAATAAATTAAATAAATATGATTTTATATAATAAAATTTTAGTTTGTTGGGGTAAATATCGAATTCCTACTTTGTGACTATAATTATAACTTATAAAAGCCAATGCAGAGACTGTGAGATGTACCTTGAAGCTATCTAATGGAAGGGATTAAAAGTCCCACAATGACATTAATTGATATTTTCTTATATATCCAGGCTAAGATATCTTATGGCAGACCGTCAATATCTTATTATATTTTGTAATTCTAAGATGTTTTATTGAACTCATTTGCAGATGATCTTTTCTGCACTTTTAAATTTGATTTATATGAAATTATTTATATATTAGTAGTCATATATATATAGACACACACACACACACACACACACACACACACACACACACACACACACACACACACACACACACACACACACACACACACACACACACACACACACACACACACACACACACACACACACATACATTTATTTTATTAGATTTTTACGTGTATATAATTAATTAGGATAGTGTTGTGTTAAATATAATTCAATAATCAAATCATTGACCAATGAATACATTTACAAGCCAGCTTGTGGATTTATATTCTAGAATTTTAGTTCCTTCCAGCTTCAATAATATAATTAAAGCAATATGTATTATTTATTTAACATTAACATATATATGATCAAGCTGCTATAAGCTTTAATGGTTATAAAACTGTAAGACCAAATTTTGAATTCAAAATACCTTAGCATATCTTGTATTTATATTAAGACCATTGCATCATAGATTTTAAAATGCTTAGGTGCATGGTTTGGTTGATAGTCCTTTCCACACATATATTAGAAATTATTAGGTCTAAATTTCCTAACGCTGTATGAGGTTTCAAGTTATAAGCCCTCTTACAAATCTTTACAAGTTATCAAATTGGGCTTAGTTTGGAGGTTTTCTCTTAATGATGATTCTCACCGTAAATTTTGGTTGCTTTTCATTGCTCATAACCGTGATATTTTTATAAGGAAAAAATTTTTAGATTGTTTCTTAATATTATCTTACTGAAAAAAATTCAAAGATTCGATTATGCTGATCGATTTAAATAATAAATTTGATTGTACACTAGATACGTGTATGCACGAATCTCGAAGAAATATAATGGACAAAAAGTACAGAGGAGTACAACTAAGGAAGGCCTTCTAGAGGAAATGCAAGTACCCACAAACGGAAAACAAAGGCTCACGGATGGAAGACCAAACGTACATCAGCGGAAGATTGGGGGTCAGTACTAGAAGGCTAACCGTTCACTAACATAATGTCGAAAGACCAACCTGACTAGATTAAACGGAGGCTGAAAGCTGATTGAGCGAATGACATCCAAGCCAAAGACTAAAGCCTATCAACCCAAGCAGAGACATCGATCTGTCTTGTGCCATAGCCCGACTTAAGGGAGGAATTTAGCATCAACACCTATCTCACAGATGCCCTGAGATCTTTCATCCAGGGTTGAGAATAGCCATCGTATAGTTAAATGAAGTGTCCCCAAAGGCTCACATCATCGAAAAGTTAACCTTGCCTTATATAATAATAAGCATAGTGTTGTGTTTTGTTGCTTTTGGATTTATGACTCCTAGTAAAGATATTGTCTACACGAGCCTAGGTATTTTGTACAAGGCAACCCATGTTTCCAATATTGACAAGGTTGGCTTCTTGATATAGTTAAGGAATAACTCCAGTATGATGAGGGGGCATTGAAAGAGTAATGCTTTGTAGTTAAGACATTTTTGGTCAGTGCTTGATCTTATTTTCAAATTAGATATTAACATGAGATTTTTTTTGAAATTATGATAAAAATTTCCTCAGTCATGGAATATGTTTTTAATGTATGAATGGGTTGCGAGAAGACTACCCCACCACAATCATGCCCGAGATATTTATATGAATGACCTTTCAAGAATGCAATGAAGATTGTCTCCCAACCTAGAGCTACTTCTCATAGACTTGATGAGATGCAAGAAAACTACCCTATCACAATTGTTCCGAAGATGTTGACGTGAATAACATTTTAAGACTGTAGTGAAGGTTGCCCCCTAGCTTAGAAATAGTTTTCATAGACTTGGCAACTGAATGAAAAGTGTGAAGAATACTGAGCTAAAATCATGCCCAAAATTTTAACATAAATGGTCATTTTAGACTGTAGTGAAGGTTACCCACCTCATCAAAAAATGCCTCAAAAATAAGTATTCAATGACGTTCACTTACATTGATGAATTTTAGAAAGGTGAGATGAGTCTTTGACAATACTTTAATTTATGATGAACTCTTCCACAAATAATTTAGCAAGCTAATTAAATATATGACTGATCCCTCTAATGAGTGAATAAAACCAAGTATGTGTTTGGTCTTTAAGAATAGCATAATGAAGCACATTATAAGCTTATTGTGTATAACGATCAATGTATTCATATGGCCCAGACATCCTATTATATGAAACAATGCTTGAAATATTGAACCCTATTAGAACAAGGAATTGAAGGATGATTTCATCAACAAATGATAACTATTGAGAGCAACATCGAAAAGATAAATGAATTCTTCTTGCACTATACATTATATCTCATCACAGATTGTGTGAGGCCGAGTTAATTTTATCATCTATGTTGGAGGTTTGTTGATAGATTCGCTACATGGGATAGAAAATTAGATCAAATAATGTACATAAGGTAATCTTCTTGAGGAAGAATACCAACATGTGGAGGGGGAGTAATTTGTGTACCTCTAATTGGTGGATTTTGTGGTCGTTGCACTCCTTCACTATGCACTACTAATGGTCGTCTCACCTTACATAAAAGTCAAAGGATCTCATTTTGAGACTCCTACATTCTTCATACACAATTATCAAGAGGTGCAAAAGAGGTTCTTTTCCCAGTTGGATGATGTATATCATTGGAAAAAGAAGCATAGATTTGGCATCCCGTACTTTAGGATTATGCCCAATGGGACTTTGTTTCCTATAGATGTTGTTAAAATGTTGCATGTTGGAAAATTCACTGCAATAGTGATAATTTTAAAATTTATGCATTGTAAGAAAATCTAGACACAAGCAAATAAAATAAAAGTAGCAGGAGACACCAAGGTTTCTTAAGTGAAAATTTCCTAGAAAGTGAAAAAGTAAAGGGTCTGGCCTAGTCAAAGTAATCAACCATTATATGATTGTAAGTGCATGGTTCCACACTTCTTTTAAATTAGAGAAGATGGAATTATAATATTGATGATTACATGTGCATAATAGTCATTCAGTTTTAATAGTTGTAATTTGGTTACAATAAATATAGTTCTTGGCGATAAATATAATTTTTGCAACCTAAAGACTCCTCTCCAGAGCGAGCAATCTTGAGACTGGCTTCCCGAGCAAGCAACCTAAAGACTCCCCTCCGGGACAAGCAATCTAAAGATTCCCCTTTGGGGCGAGCAATCTAAAGACTCCTCTCCGGGATGAGTAATCAAATGACTCCCCTCCGGGGTTAGCAACCTAAAGTCTCCCCTCCAGAGAAAGCAACCTAAGGACTTCTCTGAAGCAAGTGATGCACCAAAACCTACTGTGAAATAAGTTGACCACACAATGCAAGTATATTTGTCAAGTTATAATATGGTTAAAGAATACCTCATATTGATCTCATGAGGAAAGGGCTAAGTTCTATTATGATGGGCAAATCTCTAGTTTAATAAACTTCTAAACATAATTTAGCGTGATCACAAATATAAGATGGTTTTCTAAAATCCTACTTAAAATAAAAAATAAAAGATAACGTGTTAAGTAAAGATGGAAAATAATGACAAATAAATCTTACTATTCTTCAAGGTATGTGAGGCTTGCACCCTTGTGATTAAGGAAATGTGATGATTCATGATTTTCCTAGACTCTCCTCAACGTGGTTGCTGTCAAAAGGGATAGAAAGTCCTCCTTATCAAAATATCTAAGTCAAAAGAAGGTTAGAATTCCTTAAGTTGAGGCTTCCTAAATCCTCATGACATCTCGTGAATTTCTTCTGATCCCCTTTCGAGATTGCAAAACTCAGATAAAATAAGTCTATTGTTAACCAGATTTTGTGGTTAACCATTTTATTCCTTTGTGCAACAGGTAGAATTCATATATCACAAATGATGTTAACATCCAAATTCATCAAATTAGAGGTAAATGAAATAATATGACCACAAAAACAAAAAAGCTCTATTTTCTCAAGAAAATGATATGGGGAAAGAAATCATCCAAAAAAATCACAAAATCACATCCCACAAATCACAGATGTGTGAAAAAAGTTTAGCTACACATGATAAAAAGAACACCAAAAAAGTATCCTCACAAAACCATTGTTGCAAGTAAAACTAAAATGTAAACACATTTAAAAAAATTTTTCCCTCTTCCATGGCAGCCAAATCCTCTCTCAAACAATAATCTCTCAAAACATATTAGAATAATACAAAGAAAAAGGTAGAAGAAGCCTTTAGGACCTCAACCCCACGAGAGGAAGATTAAACCTAGGAAAACTCTCAAAAACTTCTACTCCATTCGTATCAAACTTTTCTCTCCACCAAAGAATCCTTCTATTCGTGCTCTAGCTTCCCTTTTAAAGATTCAACAAAAATTGGCATGGAAAAAAACTTCCAAAATGAGATCCGGCGGTCCGACGACGTGATCACTTCGGACCACTCCTGAAACCGGTATGGTTATGCCAAACAACACTTTTTTGGGTGTTTTGACTCAAATTTGCATTTTTGACACCTATAACTTCCAAAATGGCACAAAGAACCTTTCACAAATTTAAAATTGTTATAAAAGAAATGAAATAGCAAGTTAAAAGAATAATAGCATGTAGGTAAAATTGACTAGTGTAATCTCATAGCTTGTTGGAGCGTCATGAGAATATAATGCATACTCCTATAGGTTTCTAAATTATTCAACTTGTCTATCGAAGTCGAATAAAAGTGTTTAAGTGTCATTTTAAGGTCAATTATTCTTAACGTTTAATAACTTGATTTTTTCTTAATTCCCTTCATTCCGTCCTTAGGAAATCCCAAAGATTCTTTAATTGGTGATAATTAAAATATCTTAACTATCCTCTAATGTCTTAAGGAAATATTAGTGGACCAGCCAATCTAATCCTACTTAACTTTTTCGTTGAAGATAACAATAAATGGGTTTCATTAAACCCTCATACAAAAGTCTTATCACTTAAGTTCTATTAAGACACTTTCCTGGTTTTCCTTTCAATTTTTGTGCCACCCATAAGCTTCTTCTTAGGGCTTTTTATATTTTCACTTTTCTCTTTTTCCTCTATTTCTTATTTTTTATTCTTTTCTTTTCCTTCCTTTTATTTTTCTTTTTATTTCTTTTTCTCCTGAGAATTACTATATCTGGTTAGACAAATTTTTAATTTCCCTTTTTAAATGAGATGAAGATTAGTTTTCCTTAAGTAATAAATCTGAAAAATAATTATTTAATGTCACTTCTTCATGTTATCTTTTCAGTTAAAAATAAAAGGCAACATTTAATTGGCTAAAAAACACTGATAAGACTTAAATCATCTTTGGTTTACTAGTCAATATTTTAATTAAGCTTTTTTAATTATCTTGAGATTTTTTTATTACAATTAAAGTTAGTAAGTTCTGAAATCTCATTATTGAAATATTAAGGTTAAATCTTTCATAAATGATATTTATCAACTTCTTAAAAAACTTTTGAAAAGAAGGTTTAATTAATCATAATTTCTAGCTGGAGTTATCATATTAACATTTTTAGTCTTTTACTGAGTTATATAAACTACTCTCAGACACACAAACACAAAAGAAGGTAAATATCACAACCCCCTCCCCAACTAATTTTTTACCATAAACATAAGTAACATATAGATAAAACTAAACTTAGGTACAACAAGTAAATGCAGAAAGAGTAGATACATGAGCATTCACATAGCCTTAAAATACATGTGTGTAAAATATGTAACAATGCATAAATCATGAGAGGTAAATGTTCAAAAAAAATTTCAAAAAAAATTTTAAAATATTTTTTTAAACAAATGTAAAAAGTGAAAACTTTCTTATCACAACAGACAACCCTTGGACCGTCTCCCAAAACAGCTCTTGGTTAACATCCTCAACCTAACAAAAAAGGCTTCCTCCAGGAACAAACTTCCAATATAATAATTCCAGATCAATCATCTACTCTTTTGTTGATCCTGAAATTTCTATTAAATCCTCAAATTTTAGTTTTTCTTGCAACTTTTCTCTCTCTGTTTGATAGCAGTCTTTTAGAAAGTATGTGGGGGGTTTTATCAGATGATCATTCCTAAGGGTATTTTCTAAATCTAAATTTTTTCCAAATAATTCATCTATTAGCGAACCAATCTATTCCTCATAAGTTGCAAGAAATTGTTCCCTATAAAATAATTCAATGATTCCTAAATTTTTGGTTAAGTTCTCTATGATTTTTTGAGTTCTAGATCTAACTCTACTTGGTTACTCTCTTGCCCAATGCTGTCTCCCAACTCATCCCCTTGGGGAACTCTTATGGGTGATATCATATGCTTAACTAATTCCCTTACAATGCAAGGGGGTGCTCTAAAAAGGAGATGCACATTCTTCCTTAGTCATTGTCCAACCAAAATCATCAAACTCAACCTGCTCTAAAAAGAAGAGCACGACACTTTTGTATTTGCATATTTAACTCTTCACTTTTAATTTTGATATTTATATTCTTTTATAAATGTATGAATCTATGTAATTAAGTATTTTGCTTTTAAAAGTTAATAACAGTAATATTTTGAAAGATGATATGAAATATTTAACTTTTATAATGTAAAAAAATCAAAATTTAATTGTTCGACATATAAATATATAACAGTCATGTAGTAGTAATTAAATGCGCTAAAAAATGTTGGCTCTTAAAATATATATAAAAAAAGAGCTCAGTAAAATACACTGGTAAAAGTTATTACCAATATTTTGAAGATTATTTTATAATCTTACTATTTTTAATATATTTTATTCATATAAAATTATTAACTATATGCTTAACAGCATTTAAGACTAATATACTATAAATAACCAATAATTTCATCTTCAATCTCGATGCTCGTGTCAGGCCCAACACCGCCACCACAGTCGCTGCTGAGATTCCCATTCATAACTAACTTGTAGGACTAATCCGCATACGACTTAAAGCCCCAAAACCGTCGATAATACTAATGAACGGACAAGATTTTCCCCCGACGCATGCGTAATGATTACAAAAGTCTGTCGCAAGATCGGGCTGGGCCGGCGGGCCCATGCGACTGGATCCGGTTCGGTAACTGGTGGTCCAAATTGAGCCGTGAAGATTTGTTTAGGCGAAGGATGTCCGGCCGAAAGGGTGCATTCCCCGTAGTCCGTGGGCGCGCACCGTAGAAACGTCACCCGAAAGTTGACCATTGCTACTTTGACACGTGTCGTATTGGTGCGAGCGCAGTTTTTCTTCTCCTTTATGTTTCCGGTGCTAATGATTATGACAGGTTTTAAAAATAAAAAGGCTCTGTTCAGAAGAGCTAATGACTAATCTGATCTTTTTAATTAGCTTTTAGTTACTTTAATTGTTGTTTATGCCTCACGAGGCACCGCCCCATCCTGCGGCACGTGCGCACGTGAGAAGGCCCACGGCCCAAGTTCACGCTTTACCGCATTGCCGTCAAAGTTAGTGTTGTCATGGACAAAAAGGCCCTCCTTAATAAGAGCATATTTTGAAATAGGAACAAATCAAATAAATATTAAATATTAATTATGTTTTTGATTTGGAATAAGAAAATGAAATATTTGTTATTTGATTGAACCAATTTTACTTAGTTTGATTGTTTTAATTCATTAACTTACATTGGTGGAAGATAATTGTGTTGTACTGTAAAATTCAATGAAAAAAAAGAGTCTTTAACTCAATATAAATATTTAATATGCATACATAGAGGGGAAGTTATAAGAGGATAAAATTTTTATATGAAAAACACAAAAAGGAGGAAATACAACATGGCTTCTTAAGAAAATAATTTATTATTTAATTGAAACTTTAAACTTTTACTTTGTTTATCAATTAGATAATACGTGTGTTGAATTCAAGATTATTCGCGAATCACATCCAATAAATGTAGCGTAAATAAGATAAGAGAAAGGGATAGAGAGATGAATAGTGATAAGTTGTCTTCTTCATAACATAATTTTTTTATTTATAGACTAGATAGTACTATAGTGATATTACACTTTGCTCCCGTTTGGAAAAGATAAGTATTAGAGTTTTTCTAATATTTCACAAATATATATAAGTTTAGAAAAATATGAAATCAAACTAATCTCATGTCTTTCATAGTTCAAATGAAAGAGCACTACACTTTAAGCCATGTATCTATCCCGAAAGATAAACATAATATATGAGGGTGAGACTTGCTCAAATAAACTAGGAAATGCATAACATCCGTTTAGTCTATGAAAACCATTTTATTTATAAGCCGACCAGTTCCCCTATTTAATACAAAAAATTAAATAGGGTTTATATTAAACTGGGTTCAGAAAAAGCTTCCTATAAGGGTAAGCCCCTATAGTTAATTACATCGTCACCTAAGAAAATTCTCGATAAAAATCAAAGAATATTATCTTTAAAGAGGTAAAAAGAATAGGACTTTTTAACTATATCGGACAAAGAGGTGTGAAAGGAGAATGATTCAAATTTGGAACATTTATTGTAGAATCCAAAGGAGGAAAAACTAGGGGATGTCACAGACCCACAGGCAAACCTCGGTGACTTCCCATCTAATCCTATGGTTTGGCTTCAGTTTTGGAGAGAAATATTTAAATGTTTCATCCTGTCAATTTTACTAATTAGGGATTACATTTGTGTGAAACGATCACATAAATAACCTAGAATATGTGAGGATTTAGGTCGTGACGAATGCAATCTCGGAATCCTAAGACAAGTTAGGGCTTAAATTGTACATCGAGGCTATACAAAAGCCTAAAGAAAAGTTGAAGATTTATGTTGCATAAGCAAACCACCTTGAAGTCCTATGACTTGGTTATTTAATTCTAAAGAAAGAATGGTTTAGCTGATGTAGACATGTTGTACTGTTGAAGATGGTCGTGCTACCCACAATGCTAGCTCCAAGCTCCTCCTCGCGACAAGTTTAGGTTTTCTAATGTGCCAAGTTATAATCTTAAATCAGATGTCCCTAAGGGTCATGGTTATTTAAATATTATGGGGTATATTAAAGTTGATTAAAGCGACACCTGTTAAGATCCTACGGTTCTCTCATTTCGGCACCACCACTATTTTCTATTGGATTCACTTAGTCCAAATGAATTTACTAAACTCAACTTAATGAGTTCCATACTTTCATTTAGACCATAAAAAATCTCGTTAACAACCATAAGTTACCTCTTTCGAGGGATTTTCGATCATCCGATAGAGACGTTTTAATTTAGTTGTAATTTTTATTTTGTGATGTTTGTGATTAAATTTTGAGTTGTCTTATATTTTGAATGTTGTGTCAGTAAATTTTATCTTGATTGATTTTTTGTTTTGGTTTTGATTTTACGACTATCCTAGCATTTTTGGTTTTCATGCAGGGTGATATCGTTGTTTAATATGGAAGCTTGAGGCAAGAAGTACAAAAAGGTTAATGCAATAATTTAAAGGCGTACCTATCGATTCTTCTCGTTCCTCCACCTGAAAGGTTAGTACTTGTAAGGCATGTATATAATTTTTGTAGGGAATTTAAATTGTAGGAGTAGATGAAGGTTCAACTACTAAACCCCAGGTTATGACTTTATTGAATCTCAGAAGATCCTAGTGGATGATTTTAGAACAAAATATGACAAGTCCAATTTACCCTTCAGAATGACCAATAGATTTTAAAATGCTCGAGGCATGACCCTAGACCATTTTGAAGATCTCTTGAAATATTTTGAGTTCATTTTGGACTTATCATATTATTCCATTAATCATCCGAGGTTGAAGTGTGACTACCCCGTCGCTCAGTGAAACTTGAAAATTTAGTTATTATGAGGATAGGATACCCAAGTAATCAATTGATGTTATGTTTAAAGGTTATGTGAGTGGGTTCCCCTAAGACAAGTTTAAGTCATTTAAGATTGTGGTGTCCACAATTATAATCAAGCTTGTAGTGTTTAATGATGTTAATCACCAATCATGTTATCTTCTAAATCCAATAAATTGAGTATGGACATCTAGCCTATGTCAATACTAAGCCTTTAATAATCATGATAGGTGGAATGATGATTATCAAAATTTTGATATAAGTGATATGTATTTTTATTGAAAGATCACATCATCATCAATCTTATATTCAAGATAGGTAAATTATCATCTTTTCTATCTTAAGCCCATCACTTAAGAACATCACTTAAGAATAGCCCATCACTTAAGAATAATTTGATCTTAATTGACTTCTAAGTCAATTATGATCGGAGAATTATGATCTTGTTGATGTTGTGCAAATGTGGTGAGTGAGTTTCTGCCTTTTAATCCCATTGTATTTCAATCATCTAAACATGTTCATTAAGATCAAAATTTTCTCATTTTTCCCTTTGTTAATTCCAAGATTTTGATTAAGGACCAAAATCTAAAATGACTATTTTGCCCTTGGGGCACTTTACCTCATAACTCATTAAACACAACTCAAATGACTTTAGCATTAAGAGTGGTATATTCACGAGTTAATTAAAACATCGGAGGAGGATATTATGGTTTTTTTTTTAATTTAATTTCAATAATTATTTAAATTCAGGAAATAGGGTTTTCAAAGTTGATTTATTTAACTATCCAAAATATTTTTTTTTATTTATGAGAAAATTATTAGAGACTCCCTTAGGTCAGAGAAGCACTTAGGCAAAATTTCATGATTTTTTGAATTAAATTATTATTATTATTATTTAATTTTGGATCACTTTTAATGATTTAATTAAAGAGAAAATAGTGTTTTGATTATCAAAATTATTTTATATTTTTATTAGACTTCTCTAAGTTCATAAAACTCATAGAATCAATTTTTGTATTTTTATGATTCTTTTAATGAAAAAATAAGGAAAATTAATTTTTAAGAATTTAAAATTTATTTTTTACTTAGAAAAATAAGGAAAAATATCCTAATGAATTTTAAGTGACCAGGGAAAGCTTGTACACATTTTAAACCATTTTTTGTATTTTTTTTTTGAAATTTTTGATTATTTTAATTATTTTTAATTCAAAGTAAACTTTGAAAATGACATATTTTCACAAAAATAGTTTTTCTTTTATTAAATACCCTTGATCATAAGAAATTAAAAAAACTATTTTTCATAATTTTTCTAAGCTTATTTAATTTATTATATATAATTTTGTACAAAAAATACAAAATTTCTTTAAAAATCAATTTTAGTGCTTAAACTAAGCCAAATAATTTTTAAATTTTTACAGTAAGTAAATATGATTTTTATGCACAATGTGGAATTGATTTTGTCAATTTTTTAAAAGTAAATAATTTACATAAACCAACACAAGATATATACACGTAAGTAAATATGGAAATTTACAAAATTATTCAAGCCATCGTGGTATTTTTTCTAAGCTTCTCTGACCATAGGCAACCTAATAAAATTATTTCCATAATTTTCAAGTGATATTTTAATTTATATAATTAAAATTGCCAAAATGGCCACCTTAGCTTGAAAATTAAGGTTAGAAGCATAGAGATATTCTCTGACCTTGGAAAAATTAGATGAAATAGTCTTTGTCATGAGGAACAAACCCTTAAAATTTCAAGCCATGGTGAGCAATGTTTGATTATAATGAAGTAAAAACTCCAGAGGGTATTTAATTCATTAAAAATCAAGGAATAAGAAAATAATTTTTAATTTTAGTCCACATTATTCTCCTTTGTTCACTGAGCAAGAGGGTTTTTTTGTTTTATTTTTATGATTTTTCTAGAAAAAAATATGGATTTTTGAAGTTCAGGCAGTTAAAATAAATTCAAAAAATCTATATCCATGCGATGCCAACTCATCCTACGACAGCTCCAAACTCACATGCGACGCACTCTTATTCGTTGCGCTTTCCACCTAGGCATGCCACATGGCCCGCAGTTCACGCGCCAAGAGTCTGTCTGGTTCGATCTCCTCCATCCATTGGATACACGCGTGATTAGACGGCTCCCCGTTATCGTCCCCAAGTGACCTAACCCATAAGTCATTCACACTAAAACCTTAAGATCTCTGCCTAGGCTCAACCAAATCACATGAGGTTTGTTTCTAAACCTTAATTTACTCAAGAGGAACACATCTATATGACTAATCAAGTATGAAATCAAGTCAATATAAATGGAGAATCAAAAAAATCTTAGGCTAGGGTTAGAGCTCAATACCTTTGTTTGGAGGGGAAGCATCAATCAGATGGTTGTGGTAGCTTTGATTGGATCCAATGAACCTCCGGATGAAGTTTCAAGCTCTGGTGAATTATCTAGGTATGATTTTGATCAAACTCAATTTCAAGTGTTGCTCTAGAGCTAGGTTAGAGGCTGTTTGAGAGAGGGCTTTTGTGGGGGATTAACTTCTTTCACTGTGGAGATGGTGTTTGCACAATTAATTGGAGTTTGGTTCACTATCGATCTGTAGAGGAATGGGTCCTGGTTTTGACCTGATTTTGAGCTGAAAATGAACTCTCATAGAGGGAAACAAAGGGGAAGAGGGTTGGCTGGAAGATGGTTGGCTTGATGAGGGTTGGCTTGATCTTAGGGATGCTTGGAGAGTTTCTGGTGAGATTTTGGCAGAGTTTCCCCAAGGATTTGGAACTCTTTCCTTTTGTCCATGGAGGGGGCTGATTAAATAGAAGAGCTTGGGCTGGCCACCAGGGCCAATTGATGAGTGCAAAGAGCTGCTTAGGTGGAGGGCTGAGGAGCTCTGAGGAGCAATTAGGATGAGCTGGCCTCTAAGGTGAAATTGTGTTTGATTTAGGGGTGGTGGCTCACATTTTTGGCTTTTTCATGCGAGTAGGGTTGCTGGCCAGAGCAGGGGAGGTGGTCAGGTGAGCCGGTGGGAGGTTTAAGGAGGTTTACTTATGGTTTTCCCTTAATGGTTAGTGATAATGGTGGGGATAGTTTGGTTTAGACCCAAAAATGGGATAATATCCCTTAAATTAGGTGACCCTTGGTCAATGTCTCACCAAGCTAGTTTAAGGTGGTTTAGCCTTTTCAATAGAGTGTGCTTAGTGGCTGTGGTAACATCAAGTTGGTGACTTTGGCATGACTAAGTCAATTTTGGTGGAGTTCAATTTGGGTCAATATGGCTAGAAGTTGTGCTAGAGTTTGGTTTTGGGTTGGGCTAGCCATGACATTGAGCTCAATTGACTAATCAATATTGTGTAGATGATTGTCACAAGTGATATGGATTGATTTTGAATTGATTTAAAGGTTCAATTTGAGGGTTTTGGGCATTTGGTCAATTTGGGGGTGTCTAGTTAGAATTGTGTTTAGGTTAGGCTAAGGTTGGGTTAGGTCCAAATTAATTCCAAATTAATGGTTGAAAATGATTGAAAATGATCTATAGGAATGTCATAAATAGTTTTCAACATAAATTGGGTGTCAATTTTGGGGTTAGGGCATTCAATTTGGTGGAATTTGGAGACATAGCCAATTTGGGTATTTTGTATGTGGGTTGAAATTGACTAAAATTGAGACTTGACCAAGGCCAATTGAAGGACCAATTTGATGTGTAAGATTTTTACGAAGAATTTGGGATTCAAATTTGGGCAATTGAGTGGATCATATGGTTCAATTAGGCGAGATTAAGTCATAGGGTCAATTTGGATCAAAATTGAGGTCAAATCATGGGTAAATTAGGCTTGGATTTGGTTTGAATTGATCATATGAAAGATTAATTGAGTTTAGAATTGAAATTGGGGAGTATTGGGGCCAAGTTGATGGGCATGTGAGGTGAATTTGAAGAAATTGGGCCTTTAAAGGCAATTTGGGGCTTTTTGGTTAAAGTGGTCAAGTTGATCAAATTGGGTTAAATTAAAGGGTCCAAAGTTGGTTTTGGGGACATCCAAAGTTGGTTTTGGAGACATTTGAAATGATTTTGAGGGTTTTAGGAAAGTTTGGCCTACCAAGGCTATTTTTGTAATTTTGGAAAATTTGAGGATTGTAATTTAGTCAAATGTGAGGGTATTTTTGGTAATTTTGGAATTTTTGGAATGTTTTGGGAAATTTTGGTAATTTTAAATAGTTTGAAATGATTTTTGAATAAGTTTGGGTATTTTAGATGAATTTGGGAATTTGGGTTGAATTTGGGGTTGGGAGTGTTTAGGTAATTTGGGTGGATTTAGGGGCAAAAGGCCAAGTTGTATATTTTGGTAGAATTAGGGTGCCAACCACTTTATATGAGTTATGGACCATTGAAATTCCCATTTGGGTCCTCTATGTACTGGTCTTAGCTAAACCCCAGCCTAGGGCCAGTGGGTCTAGGGGACCATCTACATTAGTTTCCTAAAAGATCAAGGGATCAAAGTCAACAAATCTGGGTTTTAGGGTTGCGAGTGAAAGTGACTATAAGTGAGTGCAAGTGAGTGAACTAGCTCCAGAGCAACACCCAGTGTCAACCTTAAGGCCAAGCAGTCCTATGGGGACTCCCCTTGAGCTTCCTCTAGAGTGGCGCCATGTATTAAGTGCTAGAGGTTAGGACCAGTATATGGAACTTCAAGTTGAGCACAGAAGAGTTCAAAGTTTCTAAAGGTGAGGTTTCTCATTCTAGTTTTCTAGGAACAGTCAACAGAAAAATCCTATGGCTAGACCCTAGGCTGCTAAAGAGGGAAGACTAAACCTAAACCCCAATAGGTGGGGTGTGCTGGGCAATCACACCGCGCGTGTTGGAATTGATCGACAAGAATAAAAAAACCAGCACAGACTTCTAAATCGACAGAGCTAGAGAGAAGTGTAGAATCGAGTGCTAGTTGTTTTTGTTGGGGAATTATCAAATGAACATTTGATCAAAATCGAGGATTCACAATTCTTGCTAGGGATTGGAAAGTGGGTTCCAAATTATCAAGTTTCAGGTGTTTTCGGAGGATGGGAATTACAATTTAGGTACTGACCTGAGATACGAATTGAAATTTAGGTATCAATCCCAAAATAAAGAGTCAGAATTTAGGTATTGACCTTGAAGGGAGAGAATCATAATTTAGGTACTGATCCCAAAATGAGAATTGCAATTTAGGTATCAATCTCAAAAGAAGAATCAAGGGATTTGAAATTTAAGTATCAATTTAAGAGGAAGAGTAGGAATTTAGGTACTGATTCTGAAAGATAGGAATCATAATTTAGGTACCGATCCAGAGATGGGAATTGAAATTTAAGTATCAATCCCAGAAAGAGTAGAAATTTAAGTGCCGATCTCGAAAGATAGGAATCAGAATTTAGGTACTGATCCCAAAATGAGAATTAAAATTTAATTATCAATCTCAGAAAGAGAGTCATAATTTAGTGAAAGAAAGTTAGAATATAGGAATTAGAATTTAGGTACTGATCTTGAAATGAGAATTGAAGTTTGGATATCAATCTCGGATTGAAGGTCAGAATATAGGAATCAGAATTTAGGTAAATCAAAAATTAGGTACCGACCTCAAAAGGAGGGAATCATAATTTAGGTACTCATTCTGAAAGATATGAATCAAAATTTAGGTACTGATCCCAAGATGTGAATTGAAATTTAAGTATCAATCCCAGAAAGAGAGTTGAAATTTAGGTACCGATCTCGAAAGATAGGAATCAGAATTTAAGTACTGATCCCGAAATGAGAATTGAAATTTAGGTATCAATCTAAAAAGGTGATGCCAACTATCCTCGTGGCGCCTCCCCCAACGACCATAAATTAAACTATATGACTTTAATTATAATTTTGACTTATATTTTCTTATTTTGCAACAGTATAACAAACTTTCTATTTTAAAAAAGACAATTATTTAAACTAGAGCTGTATTCAGAGTAAATAAAATTCAAAGCTTTTTTGGTATTTTTGATATTTTGACAAAACAGTAACAATTTAAAATGATAACTTGAAAAGATAACTTTGAGTTTATATAAAAGAAAAGCACTGAATTTGAAAATATCTTTCTCTTTATCATGAATCAGTAATAAGCAAGGAATTCTGTTGTGGAAGTAAGCAAATTGTGTTGTGCCAAATAGGAGCAAATATATTATTTACCCTTACTAGAGATGCTATAAAGAACATTGGATAATTTAAAGTTTGAATAGTTCTGAAGAACGGCTAGGCCGAGAAGATACTAGCTCTTACTTCAGAGTTCCCTTAATTCCCTCCATCTGGGGCCTAACATCTCGTATAAGAACCTAAAACAATAAACCAAGTTGGGGTCTTTAACCTGTCACTTTAAAGTCCTCTAACTCTACACCCTTCAATGATTATTTCCCTATTTATTTGCACTAAATCATATGAATTTCATTCTCATTCATACAACCTCATGTAAAATTTGATCATTTTTCACTCTTTTTAACATTTTTCACCTTTTTACTTGTGCCTGAAAGAAAAACACATAAATACATTCCATTAAAGCACAATATCTCAAAAGTAGGTATAATATGCGTCATCTAGAGCATATTGGATGGCAATTGAAAATGCAATTTAATCATACTAATTCTATAGAGGAAGTGGATAAGGAGATGTGTCTTAAACAGAAATGGATAGAAGAAGATAGTATAAGAGCTCGTCGAAGAAGATCGTTTTATCAGATAGTATCAGAGCTCGTCACCACCGTCCGTTTTATCAACTTTATATTCTGATTGCCCTAGGAGAGACTAATGAAAGACTGTAGTTTGAATTAAGTTCTGTGTTAAAGTTTGTTTGTTAGGAGTCGCTGTTTAATGTGTGAAGTGTTAAATACTGTTTTTGGAGTTTATGTTAGTTTGTTTAGTGTTTGTATTTAGAAACATTTTCTCATTTGAGACTATTTAGAGTGATAATTAAGTGTTATATATATTTGTACTCATTTGTGAATGAAGGTATATGTTTGTTTTTGAAAAAAATTGTGTATTTTGTTAGACTCGAATCAAATTAGTTATAATGGAGAATTTTGACAAAAGGAAGAGTTAAGGGAGAGGAAAATAGTCATTTAAGTGTTATGAGAAGTGTTATGAGACCATTTAGAGGTGGTATACTTAAGCTTATAGTGCATTTTACTTAAGTTCAAAAATATTAAAAATCGTGTACTGGTGCCTAAGCTCAACATTCTCGCACTTAAGCGCGATGTAACCTAAGAGGTAGGCGCCTGAACGCCACTTATCCACACTTAAGAGCTGGTTCACGAAAACTGGTTTGCGAACGGTTAAAAGTGAGGTTTGCGAACGGTTAAAAGTGGTTTGCGAACGGTTAAAAGTGAAAAGTAACCCCAAAAATTGCCATTTTTACTCTCGTCGTCACCTTCAACCTCTCAAGTGCACGATTTGGAGTCTAGAGCAAGTAATTTCGTGAAGATTTTTTGGTGGAATTGAGAAAAATTAGCTAGATTTGGATTTCTTGAGGTAAGAGCTTCACTTCTATGCAAAAATTTTATATTTTCACCGTGTATTTTGAGTACATTTGGAAGAATCCAGAAATCACAATTCATGGTGAAAAATGAGAAAAAATATATAGAAATTGCATAGAAAGTGTAGTTTATGCTTATAGGAGCTGAGTTTAGTAGATTATACTTGATTTTTTAAGTTATTGTGGAATTTTATGAAATTTATAGAACAACACCAAGAATTAAGAGGAGAAAATGAAAAAAGCCACTTTGATTTGAGCAAGTTTATGAGTTTGAAAGCTCAAGATAGGTACAAGAATGCTCTGCAATCAGAAAGTCTTATTCAGGAGTGATGTTTCAAAAATCTAGGTGGATCTGTAGAAGATATGATCTTTCACCGACAATTGGAACGATTCTATTTTTTTTCTGCTTCTATTTTTTTTCTGCGGTGGCCGTTATTTCTATAGTTAGGGAGTTTTATGCAAATCTACCCGAGGCTGAAGACGATTGAGTCATGGTTAGAGGAAAATTAATACCTTTTTCATCAGAGGCAATCAATATGTTTTACCATCTACCACCTGATACTTTGTGTTTTTATGCAAACTATAGTCCTACTGAGACAGAGCTAGATGAGATTATTTCCTATTTGACTGTTGGAAGAGGGCTTCGGAAAATTACTAATGAAAGAAGAGTCAATTTTTCCACCTCAAAGTTAAGTGCGCCTTCGAAGCCATGGCACTATTTTATTTCAGCCCGTCTATTACCGACAAATCATCTCAATGAAGTTGCCAGAGAGAGAGTAATGTTGAACTATTGTATTCAGGAAGGGAAGCTCATTAACATTAGAGCTTTGATTTATCAAACTATCATCAGTTTTGCTACTGCCGTTTCTACTGCAGGTTTACTTTGATTTATCAAACTATCATCAGTTTTGCTACTGTCGTTTCTACTGCAGGTTTAGGGTTTGCTTCCTTAATTTTTTCTTTATGTGAGCAGGCTGGAGTGAGATATGATAGCTAGGAGGAAGTACTGTTGCCTCTAAAGCAATTCACAAGTGTTAATGTGAAGTTGTATTTGGAGCATTCTATTTTTTTCTGGAGAGGAGAATTTTCAAGGAGTTATGGAATGGCAACGTCTGCTGCTTCTACCTCTGCTGCTTCTACATCTAGACCATCTAACTCGTGAATTTCTACTTCTAGAGGTGAGTCTACGGAAACCCAAAGTCAACTATTATAGAGGATGATGGATAATATCAACTATACCGTAGATAAGATAAGAAATTTAGAAAGCTTTGCAAGTCATATTGATAGGTATAATAGAAGAAAAGGTGATTATGAAGAGAATTTTCATTCATCTTTGGAAAACTTCATTAGGGGTAACCAAAGAGTGTAATTTCCTCCATATCCTGGATACCCTGATTGTGAGCCTGCAAATGTTTAGAATAGTGGTGATTTTGAGGATGATGAGGAGGAGGACTGAGTTATTTTTTTTTATGTTTGTAATATGTGTTGGACTATGTGGTTTGGACTTGCTACATTTGCATTTATGTATCTATTTAGAATTTGTGATGTGGTGCACTTTTGTTTAATTATTATTATGATGTTTGTGTTTGTTAGTACTTTGCTTTAAATTCTAGGGTAGTAATTGTTGTTGTGTGTTGATTAATATGTTAGTTAGTTTAAGGTTGAACTTAATTCTATTTCTTGTGAAAGTTTAAAAATCTTGCTAACTTTAGTTTTAAATTTTAAACTCAGAAAACTACTACCCTATTGTTGACCTCACTTTTGGTTGAGGTTTAATTTTTCCCTTTAGTAGCCTAGGGTCTAGCCATAGAACTTTCCTGTTGACTATTCCTAGAAAACTAGAAAAAGAACCCTCACCTTTAGAAATTCTACCCTTTTCCCTAACTTGAAGCGAAGTTCCACATATTTGTCCTAACCTCAGGTGGGGTCATTATGGGGGAGCTCAAGGAGAGTTCTCATAGGACTATTTGACCTTAGGGTTAACCCTGAGTGCTGGTCTGGGGCTAAGGCACTCACTTTCACTCACTACACTCACTCTCACTCACAATCCCTCACAATCCTAAACCCAGTATTTGTTGACTTTCATCCCTTGATCTTTTGGGAGACTCATGTAGATGGTCCCCTAAACCCACTAGCCCTAGGCTAAAGTTTAGCTAAGACCGGTACATAAAGGACCCAAATGGGGATTTCATTGGTCCATGGCTCATATAGGGTGGTTGGCACCCCAATTGTACAAAAAATATCCAACTGGGCCTTTTGTCCCAAAATTCCCCAAATTACCTAGATACCCTTGGAACCTTAAATTTGGCCAAAATTCCCAAATCCACCCAAAATACCCAAAATTTGTCCAAAAATCATTTCAAACCTTTAAAAAAACCCACTTTACCCAAAACTACCCAAAAATTCCAAATTTACCAAAAAACCCCAAAATGACCAAAATTACAAAAATACCCTTGGCATTCGAAACTTTTCCAAAATTTCCAAACCCAATTTGAACCCTTCAATTGAACCCAATTTAGCTAATTTGATATTTTGACCAAAACCCCCAAATTGCCTTTAAAGGCCCAATTTCCCCAAATTCACCTTAAATGTCCATCAATTTTGCCCAAATTTCTCTCAATTTCAATTCTAAAACTCAAATTCACCTTTCAAATGACCAATCTAATCCATATTCCAGCTTAATTCACCCATGCTTTGTTGACCTCATTTTCGGTTGAGGTTTAGTTTTTCCTCTTTAGTAGCATAGGGTCTAGCTGTTGACTATTCCTAGAAAACTAGACATGGAACCCTCACCACTAGAAATTCCAAACTTTTCTCTACTCAACTTGAAGTTCCACATGTTGCTCTCAACCTCTAAATACTTAGTAGGTGGGGTCACTGTGGGGGAAACTCAAGATGAGTCACCCTTAGGATTTCTGGACCTTAGGGTTGACCTTGGGTGTTGGT
>NW_018251930.1:0-417 GCF_001263595.1 Phalaenopsis equestris | reverse complement strand
GGGCGCGGGCCGATTAAGTTAAGACTGGGTCCGAGAGGTTTACCCGTTATTCCTGCAGTCATGGAAGAAAGACAAGACGATTACCTGACACTGTAGCCGGTCTACACCACGGGAAGCATACCTTCCCTCGACTTACCAATGTCTCTACTAAGACGTCCCGTCCTGAGGCATCGTCGTCAAAGAAAAAGAAGGTATGGGTACCCAAGGTCGCTGCACCAATACAGTTCAGTGAGCCTGGAAGACAGGAAGCAAACCCCGTGTCTGAAATATCTGACATCATCGCGACAATAGCCAGCGAGATGGAGGAGATGGAGGAACAAGTTGGGTATTTCCATCAGGGTCCTCCAGATCTTAAAGCAATCAAGGAATCGATAGTTGAAGGAAAAGTTGAGAAACTCAAGATTGAGATTTCTGAGT
>NW_018251929.1:0-387 GCF_001263595.1 Phalaenopsis equestris | reverse complement strand
AAGGAAGATTGATTTAGCTGAGGAAGACAGTTTTTAACTGTTGAAGATGGCCGTGCTGCCCACCATGCTAGATCCAAGCTCCTGCTGCGATGAGTTTGAATTATCTAGTGTATCAAGTTATAATATTAAATCAGGTAGCCTTATGGTTGAAGTTCTTTAAATTTTATGAGGGCATATTAAAGTTGATTAGAGCGACACCGGTTAGGATCCTACGGTTCCCTTGTTCCGGCATCACTATTTTCTAATGGATTCACTTAGAACAAACAAACTTACTAAACCCAACTTAATGAGTTCCATAATTTCATTTAAACCAGGGAAGCCGTGTTAGCAACAGTAGGTTACCTCCTCCGATGGATTCCCGATCATCCAATAGAGACGTCTTAATTT
>NW_018251928.1:0-911 GCF_001263595.1 Phalaenopsis equestris | reverse complement strand
TAAACTTTTATACTTATAAAAACTGTTATTTTAATATTGAATCCAAATCCCACGCGGCTAATAAATAGAGCGCTTGAAATTCGAGCAGAGGAAGAGAGCTATTGCATAGTCTTGAATAGTAAAATTGTGTCACCTTTTATTAATAGATAGACCCCTATTTAGAGAGAGAGAGCAGTATATATTTACACTTTGTAGCCCTAAGTCCTTAGGAATGACAGAGGTACTCTAACATGTTCATAGATTTAGCTTACGAGTCCGTCAGTAAATATCCGGCGCCTTTCCAGACTGGGCGACTGCGAGGCTAGACGATCACATAGTTGGGTAGCTATTCGTCGAGAATCCAATTTGTCAAGAACTTGTGCCAATCGTCTCGTAGTTGGAAGAATCATTCCCTTTTTCCGATCTAATATGAGTTGGGAGGCGACGGATTTGTCTACATGGGCCTAACCCATTGGATTCGTCAGGGGTGATCCCCATCTGTCTATGAGAGGCGACTTGTCTTTATGATAATGGAAACTGGCCTGTTGACCATAAAATCTTGGGCCATCCTTGGTAGGGCATGTGGCCCTCTCCTCTTCTTTCATTGTTCGTGAGGTGGCGTCGTGATTTGTTTGGGCACATTTTTTATGTTCATATTAAGTTACCCAATTTTAATATTTCTTGATAGTGACAACTGCAACAAGTATAATAAAATTTTTTTAAGGATAAGATTAATTTTGCACATACATTCATTTAGTGATAACATAAATAAACACCCTGGACTTCTGTGTTTTAAATTGTTATATATAAGCCAGCTTTTTCACTGTGAATTTGTTCCTCTTCTAGATCTCCATTTACATTTCTTGGTTGAGTTCTAAAACCAATTGACAAGACCAGGATGCTAGCCGCCTTAGGCATCAGATCGTGTTGTC
>NW_018251927.1:95470-96375 GCF_001263595.1 Phalaenopsis equestris | reverse complement strand
TTAGAAATGATATTACATCTTTTGTCAGTTTGAAGTGGAATCTATAAATAAAGCCTGGGAAAGATTTAAAGATCTTCTTAGAAAATGTTCATACCATGCTTTGCCAGATTGGTTAATAATTCAAACCTTTTACAATGGATTAGTAGGATCACTAAGATCTATTATATATGCTGTTGCGGGTGGATCATTAATGTCAAATCCTTTTGATGAAGCATGTTCTTTAATTGAAGAAATGACTAATAATAATTTTCAATGGCCCTCTGAAAGGGTAAATCCTAAGAGGCAATGTCTATTTTGGCTTATCAAATTGTTGCTATTTCTAAAAAGATTGATCAAATAGGAGTTAACTATTCTTAAATACCCCCAGTATTATAGGAAAATTCACTAGGACAGATTATTGATACTCAACAATTTTATGAAACTTTAAACACTATAAATAATTAAAATAAAAATCTTCCCTATTCTAACTATTTTAACCCTGGATGGAAAAATCACCCTAATTTTAGTTGTAATAATTATAATAATTAGGTGAATCCATATGTAAATCTAAACAATCAAGAAAATCTTAATTTTTTACCTTATTATCCTCCAGGATTTAACTCCAATCCTATCCCACAAGTTAAGGAAAAGAAGTTGACGATGGAAGAAGTGATGTTCAATATGGGAAAATAAATACAAAATCAAGGCACTGCGATTAGAAAAATTGAAAATCAATTAGGACATATTGGTGCTGCACTTAGTAGTATGTCTTTAGATATCTAATGCCCAAACATATATTTTTGCATATAACACTCAAATATTTAATGTCACAAAATAAAATTAAAGTTATTCAATTATGAAGTGAAAAATAAATTGAAACAAGGATCCAAAGAAAAACTGAAGTTGATGAAGAGAAGGAAGAAATG
>NW_018251927.1:93251-95429 GCF_001263595.1 Phalaenopsis equestris | reverse complement strand
TAGAAAAACCATTACCTCCGTTTCCTCAAAGACTGAAGCAGAGAAATAAAGATAAACAATTTACAAAATTTTTAGAAATCCTTAAGAAATTAACGATAAATGTTCCTTTTGTTGAAGCTTTGGAACAAATGCCAAGTTATGTAAAATTTATGAAGGATGTAGTAAATAAAAAAAGGAAGTTTACATATCATGAGACCATGTGCCCGTTGCACTCAATGAAGAGTGTAGTGTTATTATTCAGAAAAAACTTCCTGAAAAGTTAAAAAATCCTGGTAGTTTTACTATACCTTGTGCAATTGGTGAAAAGTTTTATGGAAAAGCTTTATGTGATTTAGGAGCGAGTATCAATCTTATGACCTTATCGATCTTTAAACATTTAGATTTGGGAGAAATTTACTTTACTACTATAACTCTTAAGTTAGGTGATAGCTCAATAACTTATCAAAAAGGAGTTATAGAGGATGTACTAGTAAAAGTGGATAAATTTATTTTCCCTGTAGACTTTATAGTATTGGATATGGAGGAAAATACAGAGATTCCTAATATTTTAGGGAGACCATTTCTTGCAACATGAAGAATTGTAATAGATGTGTAAAAAGGAGAATTAATAATGAGAGTTAATGATCAAGAAGTAAAATTTAATATAGCAAAAGCTATGAAATATCCTGCAATAGAAAAAGATAATGAATGTTTCAGGATGGAAGTAGCTGATTATCTGAGTAATAAATAGTTTAAGAATAAGTGTGAAGATAAATTAAAGCAAGGAGAAATTTTTTAGAATGAAAATGAAATAAAAGGAGAAGATTTGGATTATATTCAGGGGGGGCAAAATTGAAATGTTAGACTTGTTGGAAAACGATAGTAAAAATTTTATTCCTTCAAGTATTAAACCACCTAAACTTGAATTAAGGATATTACTTGCCCATTTAAAGTATGTATTTTAAGAAGAGTCATCTACATTGCATGTTATTATATCTTCTGAGTTAACTAAAATTCAAGAACAAAAGTAGATAGAAATGTTGAACAAGTATAAAAAGACTTTTGGATGGACTTTAACAGATATTAAAGAAATTAGTCCTTCAATTTGTATGCACAAAATTTTATTAGATGAACAATATGAACCTAAAGCTGATCCTTAGAGAAGATTTAACACTATAAATAAAGAAGTTGTTAAAAAAAGATTTTAAAATGATTAGATGCTAGAATTATATATCATATTTCAGATAGTGCTTAGGTAAGCCCAATTCACTGTGTTCCAAAGAAATGAGGAGTTACTGTTGAATAAAATGAGAAAAATGAATTAATATCCATAAGACAAGTTACCAAATTTGTATTGACTATAGAAAATTAAATATGGCCACTAGAAAAGATCACTTTCCTTTACCCTTTCTAGACCAAATGTTGGATAGATTGACTGAGAATAAATATTATTACTTTTTAATTGCTTCAGCAAATCAAGTGAAAATAACATTTACAAGCTCATATGGAACATTTGCTTTTCATAAAATGCCTTTTGGACTATGCAATGCACATGCAACATTTCAAAAATGCATGATGTCAATTTTTAGCAATTTTATAGAATATGGAATGAAAGTGTTTATGGATGATTTTTCTGTATTTGGGACTTCATTTGAGTTAGTCTTAATAATTTAAAAAAAGTTCTAGAAGTATGTGAAAAAGTCAAATTAGTATTAAATTGAGAAAAATGTCAATTTATGGTTGCAGGAGGTGTTGTGCTTGAGCATAAAATTTTTGAAAAGAGGCATGGAGGTAGATCCTGCAAAAATCCAAGTTATAGAAAATTACCACCACCTACTAATATTAATGGGGTGAGAACTTTTCTAGGAGATGCTGATTTTTACAGGCGCTACATAAATTTTTTTTCAAAAATAACAAAGCCGCTATGCCAACTTTTAGAAAAAGATAAGAAATTTGATTTTGATGTGGAATGCATAAAAGCATTTGAATTATTAAAAAGATCTAGTCATTGCACCTATAATAGTACCACCTGACTGGGAAAATTTATTTGAAATAATGTACGATGCTAATGATTATGCTATTGGGGTTGTATTAGGACAAAGGCACGACAAAGTTCTTAATGTTATATATTATGCTAGTAAGACTCTAAATGATGCTCAAATTAATTATACTACTACTGAAAGAGAGTTATTAGCTATT
>NW_018251927.1:88061-92876 GCF_001263595.1 Phalaenopsis equestris | reverse complement strand
ATCAAGAATCCATAATTAAAGAAATTTATCTATGATTCGAAAGACTATTTTTGGGATGACCCATATTTATATAAACAATGTAAAGATCTAATTATTAGAAGATGTGTGCCTTATGAAGAAACTCAACAGATAATTGAAAGATGTCATGATTCTGAATTTAGAGGACATTTTGGAACAAATTGAACTGTATATAAGATTTTACAAGCTGGATTTTATTGGTCTACTATTTTTAAAGATGTTAATGAATATATTAAAATGTGCGATAGATGTCAACGAGTAGGAAAGATTTTTAAAAGAAATGAAATGTCTCTAAATTACACATTAGAAGTTGAAATTTTTGATGTGTGGGGATTCGATTTTATGGGACCATTTATGCCTTTATTTGGAAACTTATATATATTACTTGCTATTGATTATATGACTAAATGGATTGCAGTAATTATTGTACCTATATGTGATGCTTGAAGTGTTTCTAAATTATTAATTAAGAATATTTTTACAAGATATGGAATGTCGAGAGTAGTTATTACAGATGGAGGACCTCATTTAAGGAATAGGAGAATTGAAAAATTAATTAAGAAATATGATATTATGCAGAGATTATCTACTGCTTATCATCCTCAGACTAGTGTCTAGCAGAGGTATCAAATCATGAAATAAAATGAATTTTAGAGAAAGATATAAATCCTTATAAATTGGATTGGTCTGCTAGATTCGATACTGCATTGTGGGCATATAGAACTGCTTATAAGTCTCCTATAGGAATGTCCTCATATAGACTTATTTTTCATGCCACTTACTAGTAGAATTAAAGCATAAAGCATTTTGGGCTATTAAGGAATTTAATTTTAATCTAAAAGATGTTGGTGAGAAGAGATTATTGCAACTCAATGAACTTGAGGAGATTAGAAATGAAGCATATGATAATGAAAAAATCTATATAGAAAAAATAAAATATGGCATAATTCTATTATATAATACAAGATTGAGATTATTTCCAGGAAAACTGAAATCCAGATGGTTAGGACCATTTAAAGTGATTAAAGTCTATCATTATGGAACTATTGTTATTAAGGATCCTAACATTGGAAAGGTATTTAAAGTTAATGGGCATCGTCTAAAACATTATTATGAATGACACATACCTCACTTTAAAGAAGTTTTATTATTAAGTCAACCCAACTAAACAAATGGTGTGTCGAGCTGACGATGTTAAACCAAGCTCTTTGTGGGAGGCAACCCATACATATATGTCAATGTATTACTATTTTGTTTGATAAGTGTCTTAAATGTTAGTAGATAATAATCCTACACAATTTTATTTATTATAAATTAAGTCAAATATTGGTATTGAATAAAATATTGGAATTAAATTGAATGAAAAATGAAAGTTACAAAATTTTGGCCACTAGCACTGACGGTGATAGAATGGGTGCCTACAGCGCCCAAGAAAACGGACCTTAGTGTCGGCAGCGCCGACGGCGTCGAGAGCGGTTTGACGGTTCAGACAACTTTTGGTGGACTTTGGCGGGATTTTGCTAATAACCTCCGCGAGGTGTTTTAAAGTCCTAAAAACTTCCTAGGACACCTAGAAACTTCTTATTTTCGGATTTCATGGCTTCCAATCTCAGAAATACTTCAAGATATAAGGTTTTCAATAGAAGAAAGTTTATTAGTTTCGATGCGTAGAGATTATATGATAAAGTTATTACAACGAAGAGATTGATCAAGGAGAGAGGATTTGTTAATCATGGACTGATCAATCCAAGTGCTCAGGTTAACAATATCATTTTACAAAGGCAATGGGAAGTTCTGTGTTGCACTACCGCTGTGATTTTTGTGCCCGTAGTGAAGGAGTTCTATGAAAATCTACATGGAATTACCTAAGGAGTTGTCTTCGTACGAGGTAAGGCTGTACCATTTACTCCTGTGGGGATTAATGAATTGTATAAGATAGAAAATGTTCCAATCTGTCATTATACAAGTTTCATTCCTACGCGAGATTTGATGCAAGATGTTTATAATTTTCTAACGGATGAAAGTGATATGTGGGAAATACGAGATGAAGGATATATTAGTTTTCCTGCTTCATCACTTAATCCAATTTTGAAGCAGTGGCATTTCGTTATTTGTGCAAAATTACTCCCTGCTATGAAGATTAATAGAGTCACCAAGGAAAGTGTTATTTTAAACTAGTGTACTCAAATGGAAAAACCTATTGATATAGGATCAATCATATTTAAATTTGTTATGGGTATCATTATGAATGGGCCAATTTATAGACTTGGGCCTTTTTTTACAATTTTTTGGATTTGCAATCAATCGCAAGTGACATATGAAAGTTGAGAAAAAGTTTTACCACCATGGGAGCCCATGATCCCTATTGATGATCAGTATGTTGGTAATGGAAATGAAGCACTAAATGCTATTATGGATCATTCTTCACATGTTTCAACTCCATTAATACCACCAACAGTAAGAAGTTCACTTGCTTTGAAGAAGAAATTGAAGAAAATTGAAAGGAAACTTAGTATTATGAATGTAGTGGGAGATCTTAAGTACCTTTTTTATCACCTTGATTGGAGAATGAAAGAAAATTTTGATCATACTAGAACTTTTGAAGCAAGATTGTTCATATGTTTAAAGAAAATGGGTGGATTGAGGAAAATTTGACAGATCAATTCCCGTACCAATCTTTCTACAACCTATATGTTCATTACCAATCCATGGGAGATATTAGAGGAGGTGAAAGCCCTGATGATGAAGTGGATTGACTGAAGACTTTGGATTCTCTACTTTCTTAAGAATATTTATGAATTTAATGTAATTGTGTGGATTTGATTTGATTTGGTTTGGTTTGTTTTTGCTTTAGAATTCTGAACTTTGATTATGTGTATAGTTTTATGTCACCGTTTAGTGTTGTGACTTGACTTCAACGCTGATTTATAATTAGTTTGCTTAATAGGTGTGAATGTGTGATTTGTGAAATGTGTTTGTAAAAGTGTATTTTCATATATAAAAGTTAGTTTGTTGTTGTTTGTGAAAATGATTGTTGGTGAATGTTTATTTGTGAATTGTTATTAGATAAAAATTAGTGTTTAAAAATACTAAAAAAAATTTGGAGTAAATTAAAAGGAAATTTAAAATTTTAAAAAATCAAAATAGTGAATTTCTGGCCTTCAGTGTCGACCGCGCTGGCATGGGCGCAGACGGCGCCTTCAACCCAAGAGCAGTACCCTTTACTTTATAATTTTCACTGCAAAACCTCCATTTTTACCCCTAAAGTCACCTTCAACCTTCAGTTTTTACACCTAGGGCTTGATTTTGGGCAGATTTGAGGCAATTTAAAGACAAAGGAAGCGATTTAAAGCCAAAGGATCTTCGGATTTCATTTTCTCTAGGTAAGAGTTACACTTTAAAGTAAAACTTTTTTTCACCAAAGATTTTTCTCACATTGCCTAGATCAAAATTTTTTGGGTTTTTCTTAAAGATTTTGAGAAAATTCTTTGGTAAAAAACTTTTACTTAGTGGATTTAAGTTTAAAGTGCTTTACATTTTGATTTTCAGAATTTTGGAATTTATTCAGATTTTTATCAAAATTTTCTAGATTTCCTATAGCACCTAGATCGAGCAAAAGAAAAATAGAATATGATGAGCAAAAGTTTGTTAGCTTTAAAGCTAGTGCTCAATTTCATAATCTTTGAGAAAATAAGAAAGTGATTCTGGAACGAGGTTTCAAAAATCTTAGAGGAGAAGTTGAACGATTGGTTACCGTTCGGCAGTAGGAAAACTTCTGTTATTTTACTGCCGATGTTATAGCTAGAAAAGTTATGGAATTTTATGCCAACTTTCTGAAGGCTTCTGATGATTTTTTTTTTGTTCGAGGAAAAAGGGTGGAGTTTAATCCAAGAAAAAATAAATGAGTTTTATCAGTTTTGTTATAGATACCAATATCATTCATTCTCTGCTACAAATGAGGCCTTAGATGAGGTTATTTCTTTTCTGACTGGTGAGAAAGGGGCTTGGAAAGGAAATAATGGAGTTAAACTCAACTTTCCCCTTTCTATGTTAAATGTAGTATCTAAGGCCTGGAATTATTTTATTTTAGGAGGATGATTCCAACAAACCATCATAGTGAAGTGACCAAGGATAGAGCCATCCTGTATAACTGTATTCAACAAGTGATGGATATAAATGGGGCTTAGAAAGTAAAGAATGGAGTTAAACTCAACTTTCCCCTTTCTATGTTAAATGTAGTATCTAAGGCCTGGAATTATTTTATTTTAGGAGGATGATTCCAACAAACCATCATAGTGAAGTGACCAAGTATAGAGCCATCCTGTATAACTGTATTCAACAAGTGATGGATATAAATGTAGGCTCTATCATTTATATGAATACTCGATTTATTGCTCTAGGAGATAGACAGACCACTGGTGGATTAGCACACCCTGCTCTCATTTACACACTTTGTGAGCATGCAGGAGTTGTTTTCAGACCTGATGAGGAGAGGATGCCAGAAATGCTCATACAAATGATCTGATTCGCCAAAAGATTCAATATGATGCTGCTTATGATCAGCTTTAGTGAAATACCTGAGGAGTGATCATACAGTTTAGTTCCCTATTCACCCTGTTTATACTCCATATCAGCAGCAAAAGTTAGATTTTAATGATGAAGAAGATGATGGCTAGTGATCTTTTTGTTTGTTTGTTTATTTATGTTATACTTTGTAATTGTATTGTTTGTTTTGTGATATTGTTGAGACTTTGTTGTTATGTTGTAATGTGAAACTGTAATGTGTAAAACTGTTTT
>NW_018251927.1:84260-87836 GCF_001263595.1 Phalaenopsis equestris | reverse complement strand
TAGGGGTTAACTTTAGATAACTATATTTATGTTTCTAAATATATAGTAAATTTAAATAAAAAAATTTTCAATAATAAAGGTTAATCCTAGAGACTAAGATATTTGTTAAAAGAGAATAAAATTATGTTTTTTCTATTTTTCGTCAAGGAATTTGTATTTTTGAAGTATTCAAAATCTTAAAAGATTCATGTAAAAAGAAAAGAATTAAACTTTATGTAATTTTTAAGTTAATATAAATTTGTTAAGTGAAGAAATATAAAAAGTTCTTAAATTTAAGAAGAGGATAGTGAAGTTCAAAATTATGAAAGGCTATCCAAATATAATAATTCTCACATACATAAAAAAAAAGAGAGAAGAAGAAAGAAAACAAAAAGGAGATTAAAAATGATCATGAAAAGTAAAGAAAAAAGGAAAAAAGATGTGGGGAGAAGCTTGAGGAGATGACTAATTAAAAATTAGCTTCACTTGAATCAACTTAAGGAAAAAGACTTGGAAACATTTTCTAAACTTTTTATTTCAGTGTTAGCTTAATGATTACTAAAGTTTTATGAAGTTCTTTTTCATATAAATTTCTAAGTGACTTTAATATGAGAAATTATAATTTTTCTTGAAAGAAATAGAGGATCGAAAATCTAGACTTAATTACTGAATATCCTAGCACCTTTAGTATTAACTAGAGTTGTTTTGAATTTTTCTTAAGTTATATTATTATGCTTACAAAACTTAAATATGGAAGTCTAGAAGTTAAATTCTTTACCATAAGTCATATTTTTATGTAGTAGAGGAGTTAGTTCAGGACAAGTAACATGTAAGTTTGGGGGATTTTGATACACCAAAAATATATGCATTTTTAGACCCTTATTTCATACTTATTTTTTGTGATATTGCACCTTAATGGAAGGTATTTTGATGTTTTCTTGCAGGTTGTTATTTTTTAGGACTTAAAGCAAAAAGGAAGCAAAAAAGGATGGAATTTGGAGTCAAAATGACATTTTTTAAGAAGCACTCAGTGCCAACCACGCCAAGGCCAGCACCAATCGCGCCAAGGGCAGCGCCGACAACGCAGAACAACAGAACAACTGAAAGTTTTACTCAACGCGAGACTAGTGTCGATGCGCCAAAGGCGGTTTAGCCCCCGTTTCTAGAAGGTTCGATGTATTTGGATGATTTTTGAAGAGTTTTTGGAGGCACCTCTTGGAGAACTAACCTTGGGCTTTATTTGGGGCCAAAATTAATCAGGAAATGGACTTCTTTTCACTCCAAAATGTTCCACAAAGCTCCATTTTTGCCATTCTTCATAATCCATCTTCATTCCACCACCATATTGGAGTCCATTAGTGATTTTTCTTTCATAGTTTAGAGTTTGTGTGTTGAGATTTAGGGTGAAATTTTTTGTAAGAGTGTTGGAGAAGGAGAAAAGTGAGAGAGATATTTTCTTCCTGTGTTTCTAAGGAAAGGCTACAAGAGATTTGCTTTAAGAAAGAGTTTCAGATAAGTTTTGTTTATTTATTAGTGTTGTATGAACTTTATTTTATATACGAAATTTGTGGTTTGTTGTGTCTTTCTCATCAAATCTAAGTAGTTTCCTCTATCTTTCTCCCTACTCTAAGATATGGTGAAATGAAGAGATAATATGATGTGCCAATATTAAAATATAAAATAAATTGTGATGATTTTTCAACTCCAAACTTAATTTACATTTCAATCTGGTCAATTGAATTATTAAAATATGTTGTGAAACATATGATCCAAAAAATTGGAGGAGTATTTCGTTCATGGAATTAAGTGCAAATAAATAGGGAAATATTCTTTATTGGGTGTAGAATTGGAGATTCTTTAGGGTGACAAACTAAAATCCTCAATTCGGTCTTAGTGTTTAAAAACTAAAGCGAGAGTTAGCCTTCAGGAGAAGGGAAGTGGGAGCTCTGGAGTGGGAGTCGGTGTCTTCCGAGCCTTGTCACGAACTTAGGGACTACCACGAATTTAGGGACTAAACCTAGGATTAGCCAATAATTTTCTATGCACTGTATCAAGGTAAAGAATTATAATTGCTTCTATTTGGCATAATGCATATTATAAACATTTATCTCATCTGATTTCACAAGAATCTCATTGTAGTGAGAAGGAAGCTTTTTCACATAAGAAATATTATTACATAAAAATAGTTAGTAGATTAGTATTTATATTTTAAACTTTGCATTTATGTTTTTATAATAGTTAAGTACTTTAGTTTTGATAACATCTCAACATTCAAAATTATTGACAGTGATTTCATTTAATTTTCTGTAAATTTTATAGTAAAAATTATCTTTGCTAATTTACACCTTCCCTATGGGATCGATATGTGGGGCTTAAATAGAAAGTCATTTATTACTTGATAACAATACGTATACTTATGTAGAATCCCATTATTAATTGCCTATAATATATTTTACACTACTTACTTTTCATACAAAGATCAAGTTTTTAGCGTTGTAGTGGTGTCAACTTCATAAATTCTTTATATAAAAATCAGGATCAAGTTTTTGGCGCCGTTGCATTGGGAAGGGAACGGTTAAATTTAGACTCTCCTCTCATTAGTGATCTTCCAAAGTCCTCTTCCAACAGTCAAATAAGAAATAATCTCATCTAACTCCACTTCAGTCAAACTATAATTTGCATAAAAACATAATGTATTAGGTGGTAGATGATAAAACAAGTTAATTACCTTCGGTGAAAAAGGTACCATCTTTCCTCGAACCATGACTCTATTATCTTTAGCCTCATGGAGGTTTGCATAGAACTCCTTAAAAATAAAAATAACCGCAACAGCAGAGAAACAACAGAATTGTTCCCACTGTCGATTAAATATCAAATCCTCTATGTCTCCACCTGGATTCCTAAAACACCGCTCCTAAATCAGTTTCCATGAATGCAACACATCACTATACATATCTTGAGCCTTCAAACTAATAAATTTACTTGAATCAAAAAGACTCTTTCCTTTGCTCCTCTTCATTCTTGGAATCATTCTACAAATTTTATAAATTCCAAAAATAACTTCAAAAATCAAGTCTAAATTACTAAACTAAACTTTCAATGTATAAACTACACTTCCCATGCAATTTCCATAGAGTTTTTTCTCATTTTTCACCATGAATAGTGAATTTTTGAATTTCTCCAAATGTGCTCAAAATACATAGTGAAAATCCAAAATTTTTGCAAAGAACTAAAGCTCTTACCTCAAGAAACTTGGATCTAGCAAATTTCACTTAATTCCACCAAGATATCTTCACTTTAGATGTACCCTAGCCCTAAAAAATTGTTAACTCAAGCGGTTGAAGGTGACGGTGGCGTTAAAAATGGTGATTTTTGGGCTGAAATTTCATTTTTAATTGTTCACGAATCAGTTTTTGTGAACCGACGCTTAAGCGCGGGTAAATGGCGCTTAGGTATTTGCCTCTTGGGTTGGCTCAGGCTTAAGCGCAAGATGTGGCGCTTAGGCACCAGTGCACAATTTTCAAAATTTTTAAATTAAAGTAAAATGCACTATTTTCCTAAGTAAACCACCCCTAAATGGTCTCATAGCACTTAAAT
>NW_018251927.1:83257-83781 GCF_001263595.1 Phalaenopsis equestris | reverse complement strand
ATCTCTTGTGCACTTTGACTAATGAACCTCTTACTCATGGTTTCTTCCTTCTTCTTCAAATCCATCTCCCATGAAGACATTTTCTCTAAATCTCACTTTCTCTTAGACTTTGAGGGCTAGAAATGATATGGGGTGAAATTCCTTCACAAAACCCTTATATTTATAGGCCTAAATCCTTCCAATAACTCCTAGACCATTTAGAAGCTTCCTTGGCATGTTTTTACAAACTAATTGGTAGTTAAACCTTCTAGAATATTAATGTCGCACATGTGTTTAAACTGCCACGCTTAAGCACAGGATCTGGTGCTTAAGCGCTAGTGCACATTTTTGTTCTAATCAACTTAACATCCAAATTCTCACTCTAACATGTCTTGGTCACTAAATAAAGTCTTAAAATCTTTACTAACACATAATATTTTCAAAAATACTACCCTAATTTTCTTAATCACACACAAAACAACAATCAAAATAAAAACACTCTAATAACTATGGGTTACTTCCCACAAAGCGCTTGGTTTTACGTC
>NW_018251927.1:79512-81349 GCF_001263595.1 Phalaenopsis equestris | reverse complement strand
TGAAACTATAATTGGTGCAGTGATTAATTTTTCTTATAATAATTTAAAAGCTTTCAAGCATTCCTCATCAAAATTGAAAATTGCATCTTTCTCCAGAAATAGCTTAAAGACATAGCCATTTTTGAGAAGACTTTAATGTATCGTTTGTAGAATCCAGCATGTCCTAAAAATCTCCTAATTTCCCTTACATTTGTTGGATAAGGTAAATTAGCGATCAATTGAATTTTAGCAGGATCTACTTCCATACCATTTTCTGATATTTAATGACCTAATACAATTCCTCCTACTACCATAAATTGGCATTTTTTCCAATTAAGACTAATTTTTTTTGTTCACAACGCTTAAGAACTTTAGATAAATGTTCTAAATATGAGTCAAATGAAGTTCAAAACACTGAAAAATCATCCATGAATACTTCAATCCCTTTTTCAATTAAATAACAAAAAATTACCATCATACAGCTTTGAAATGTAGCAGGGGAATTACATAAACCAAAGGACATCCTTCCAAAAGCAAAAGTACCATAAGGACTAGTAAAAGTTATTTTCTCTTGATCCTTAGGAGATATTTGTATTTGGTGATAACCAGTACATCCATCTAGAAAACAAAAGTGTTTATGCCTAGCTAGTCTATCCAGCATTTGATCTAGAAAGGGTAATGGAAAATGATCTTTCCTACTGGCAAGATTTAATTTTCTATGATCAATGCATATTTGCCACCCTATAACTTGGCTAGTTGATTAATACTCAATATGCTCATTCACAGTTACAGTTACTTCTCCTTTCTTAGGAACACAGTGAATTGGACTAACCCATGCACTATCTAAAATAGGGTAGATAATTCCAGCATCTAACCACTTTAAATTTTCTTCTTTAACAAACTCTTTCATAACAGGATTCAGTCTCCTTTGAGGATCAGCCTTGGGTTTGCAATTCTCTTCCATATGAATTCTATGCATACAAATTGAAAAATTGATTTCTTTAATATTAGCAATTGTCCATCCAAAGGCTTTCTTAAAATTTTTTAAAATTTTCGTCAACCTTTTTTCTTCTTCCATAGTTAATTTTGAGAAAATTATAATGGTAAAGTAGAGGAATCACCTAAAAAGGCATATTTTAATTTTTCAGGAAGTGACTTTAACTCAAGTTTTGGAGGTTTTTCAATTGATGGACAAAATGATTTATCTTTGTCTATCATGTCAAAAATTTCAAAACTTTCGATAACATAGTTTGAATCTTCCTTAAAAAGTTTTTCACATCAATCTAATTCCTCTTGTTGGTTGTGTTCCAAATCATTTTCTTCTGATTTTTCTTCATAAGTTATAATGGCATTCGCTTAGATATCTTAAAACTTCCATCCTATAACATTCATCATCTTTACCTTTTGCAAGACATTTCATTGATCTTAAAATATTGAAAGTAACAGTTTGATTATTGATGCCCATTGTTAATTCCCCTTTATGCACATCTATCATTGCCCTTCCTGTGGCAAGGAAAGCTCTCCCCAAAATGATAGGTATCTCTTTATCTCACTCCATATCTAGCACAAGGAAATCAATAGGAAAGATAAATTGATCCACTTTCACTAGGACATCTTCTATAACTCCTTTAGGGTACGTTATCGAATGATCTGCTAACTGCAGAGTTACAGTAGTAAGGGTTATTTCTTCTAATCCCAATCTTTTGAATATTGATAATGGCATAAGGTTAATGATGGCACCTAAATCACATAAAGCTTTCCCATAAAATTTGTCTCCTATTGCACATGGAATTGTAAAGCTACTAGAATCTTTAAGCTTTTTAGGAAGCTTTTTCTAAATTATAGCACTGCACTCCTC
>NW_018251927.1:78165-78613 GCF_001263595.1 Phalaenopsis equestris | reverse complement strand
CTTTCTTATGATTCACCCTCTCAGAAGGCCATTGAAAATTATTGGTAGCCATAAATGGTTTTGACATCAATGAACCACCAGCAATGGCATCGATAATTGATCTAAACGATCCAACAAATCCATCACTTAACCAATCTGGTATAGCATGGTGTGAACACTTTCTTAAGAATTCTTTAAATCTTTCCCATGCTTCATAAATAGATTCCCCTTCAAACTGATTAAAATATGTAATATCATTTCTAAGATTCACAGTTTTTTTTGGTGGAAAATATTTAACAAGGAATTTTTGTGCTAAATCACCCCAAGTTCTGATAGATCCATGTGCTAACAAATTCAACCATAATTTTTGTGCTTTTAAATCAATAGATTCCTTACAATTTTCACTTCACTTCCCCGGCAACGGCGCCAAAAACTTGATCCCAAAATTGCTTATATGCAACAGTATAAC
>NW_018251927.1:75547-77382 GCF_001263595.1 Phalaenopsis equestris | reverse complement strand
CTCAATTAAAACCAAAAGTAGTCTAAAATAAAAGATAAAAACTTATCTAAAGTCCTCCACAAAACTCTTGAAGTTCCTTTGAATCTCTTCTCTTTTACAACACTCTCAATATAAAACTAAAATAAAAAAGATAAATATGTAGTGCCTGAAGATCTATCTAACTAACTCCAAAATTTTAGAACTTTCAAAACTTTCCTAGTACTTTCAGGACCCCTTTCAAAATCTCAATCTTCCTTCTTTTACAATTCTCCAAAAGGTACCTTGGTATCTCTTTAAAATGTGTCTTGATTCGATGTATATCCCTAAGAGATGCATCCTTTCACAATAATTTTCGTCCATGGTGGTTGTAACCACCAATTAAGCCAATAGGTGCCTTAAAAACGTCTTCAAATTTTCAAAAAACTGAATTTACTCATCCAATAACGGCCACTAGTGCATAAGCACGGGGCCTCTAGTGCCTAGGCACGGCCTTCTGTGTTTAATCGGCGCTTAAGCATCGGATCTGGCGCTCAGGCACCAAAACACTTTTGCACATTCTTCACCTATTTTCTCCAAATTTGATCCTTTTTCACTTCTTTAAGCATTTTTCACCTTTTTACCTGTACCTGAAAGAAAAACACAAAAATACCTTCCTTTAAAGCGCAATATCTTAAAAATAAGTATAAAAATGTGTCTAAAAACACTATATATTTTAGGTGTATCAGTTGCCAATTCATTTGAACTTATACCTATTATTATTCAAATGGTATAAAATAATCAGTTTGGAGGAACATCTACTTAACACCTTGCTAGTTTTTTAGAAGTGTGCTACATTTAAATTTGATGGAGCATCAAATGATGTCGTCAGACTTAGACTTTTTCCTTTTTCACTAAGGGATAAAGCTAATATGTAGTTAAACTTATTAGCACCTAGATCTATCAGAACATGGGGAGATTTATCACAAAAATTCTTATCAAAATATTTCCCACCTTAAAAAATTGCTAAGCTTAAAAATGATATCATATCTTTTTGTCAGTTTGAATGGGAATCAATTTACGAAGCCTGGGAAAGATTTAAAGATCTTCTTAGAAAGTGTGCACACCATGCATTGCTAGATTGGTTAATATTTTTTATAATGGATTGGTTGGATCTCTTAGATTGATAATTGACGCTACTGTTGGTGGATCATTAATGTCAAAACCATTCGATGAAGCATATTCATTAATTGAAGAGATGGCTACTAATAATTTTCAATGGCCCTCTGAAAGAGTAAATTCAAAAAGAGAAAAAAAAGTAGCTAGTATTCATGATTCTGATGCTATATCTATTTTAGCTGCCCAAATAGTTGTTATATCAAAGAAGATAGATCAATATGGAATGAATTATTCTCAGACTGCACCTGTGCTTGAGGAGAACTCATTCGGACAAATGAAAGAATATCATAAATGTAATAAACAATCATTCTAATAATCCTTATACCAATTATTATAATCTTTGTTGGAAGGATCATCCAAATTTTAGTAGGAGTAACAATAATTCTAATATTGCAAATCCATATTGCAAATCCGCAATGGGGAAACAACATTATGAACCCATTGGGAAACTCCAACAATCAAGGGAACCAAGCTTATAAACCTTATTAACCCCCAGGGTTTAATAATTTACAAAGTAAGGAGAAAAAGTTATCAATCGATGAATTGATATTACCGATGGGTAGTAAATTACAAAGTCAAGGAGCCGCTATCAAAAACATTAAAAATCAATTAGGATGTATTGCTACTGCACTGTTGACCTCAATTTTTGTTGAGGTTTAGTTTTTCCTCTTTAGTAGCCTAGGGTCTAGCCATAGGACTTT
>NW_018251927.1:66306-75354 GCF_001263595.1 Phalaenopsis equestris | reverse complement strand
CACCACCTCCATTTCCTCAAAGATTGAAGCAGAAATATAGAGATAATCAATTTTTAAAATTTTTGAAAATTTTGAGGAAATTAACGATAAACATTTCATTTTTTTAAGCTTTGGAACAAATGTCAAGTTATGTGAAGTTCATGAAGGATATACTTAATAAGAAAAGGAAGTTTGTAGATAATAAGACTGTTGCACTTAGCGAAGAGTATAGCACTATAATTCAGAAAAAGCTTCCTGAAAAACTTAAAGATCCTGGAAGGTTTACAATTCCTTATGCTATTGGCGAACGATTTTATGGAAGGGCTTTATGTGATTTAAGAGCCGGTATTAATCTTATGTCATTATCAACTTTTAGAAGGTTGGGCTTAAGAGATATTTCACCTACAACTGTAACTCTGTAGTTAGCTGATCGTTCGATTACCTATCCTAAAGGAGTTATAGAAGATGCCTTGGTAAAAGTCGATAAGTTTATACCTGTGGATTTTATTGTATTAGATATGGTGGAAGATAAGGAAATTCCTATCATTTTAGGAAAACCATTTCTAGCCACAAGAAGAGCGTTAATAGATGTACAAAAATTAGAACTAACTATTAGAGCTAGTGATCAAGAGGTTACATTTAATATTGCAAATTTGATGAGATACCATGCAAAAGAGTGAGATATTGAATGCTAATGGATATTAATGAATATCTAAGCCATGAATATTTCAAGAAAACTTTTGAAAGGGAATTTAAAAAGGAATATATGGAATATCAAGATGAGGATAGAATTTAAGATGAATCTATGGAAGTAAGTAAAGAGGATATGGATTATGTTCAAGAAAGATTTGAAATGTTGTATCCTACAAAGAGTAAAAAGAATTTGATTTCATCTATTGATAAACCCCCTGAACTAGAACTAAAAATGCTTCCTACACATTTGAAGTATACATTTTTAGGAGATTTATCTTCATTACCTGTTATAGTATCCTCAGTATTAACTAACATGCAAGAAAAATAGTTGTTGGAAATTTTGAAAAGATATAAGAAAACCTTTGGATGGACATTAGTGGATATTAAAGGAATCAATGCTTCAAATTGCATGCATAAAATTTTATTAGAAGATCAACATGAACCAAGGCTAACCCTCAAAGGAGATTAAATCCTATGATGAAAGAAGCAGTAAAGAAAGAAAGTTTGAAATGGTTAGACTCTGGAATAATATATCCTATTTCTAACAGTGCTTGGGTTAGTCCAAATCATTGTGTTCTAAAGAAAGGAGGTGTGACTGTAGTAACAAATGAGCATAATGAACTAATATCAAAAATACAAGTCATTGGTTGGTGAATTTGCATAGATTATAGAAAATTAAATTCTGCCACCATAAAGGATCATTTTCCTTTACCCTTTTTGGACCAGATGTTGGATAGATTAGCTGGGAATAATTATTTTTGCTTTCTAAATGGATATATCAGTTATCATCATATACTTATTGCTTCGCTCTAGAGGATCAAGAAAAAATAACATTTACTAGTCCTTATGGAACTTTTGCTTTTCGACAAATACATTTTGGATTATGTAATGCACCTGCAACATTTTAAGGATTTATGATGTCAATTTTCAGTGATTTGATTGAAAAAGGGATTAAAGTCTCTATGGACGATTTTTCTATACTTGGAACTTCATTCAAAATATGTCTAAATCATTTAGAAAAAGTTCTGGAACGCTGTGAAAAGACTAATCTCGTATTGAAATGGGAAAAATGTCAATTTATGGTTGCAGGAGGAATTGTGCTTGGACATAAAATTTCAAAAAATAGCATGGAAGTAGATCCTGCAAAAATACATATTATATTAAACCTACTTCCACTTACCACAGTAAGAAGGGTTAGAAGCTTTTTAGGACATGCTGGATTTTACAGGAGATATATTAAGGATTTTTCAAAAATTACTAAACCTTTATGCCAACTTCTGGAGAAATATACAAAATTTGACTTTAATCAAGATTGCCTTAATTCCATTGAAACTTTAAAGGAAAAATTGATTGCTGCTCCTATAATTGTTTCACCGGATTGGGAGAAACCTTTTGAATTAATGTGTGATGCTAGTGATTATGAATCTGGAGTTGTTTTAGGGCAGAGATATGAGAAGGCTTTTAAAGTTATGTACTATGTTAGTAAGACTTTTAATTATACTCAAATTAATTACACCACTACTGAAAGAGAGTTATTAGTTATTGTGTATGCTTTTGATAGGTTTAGATCATATCTGATTGGAGTTAAATGTTTTGTGCATACTGACCATTCGGCTATTAAATATTTGGTGCAAGAGAAGGATGTTAAACTAAGATTAATTAGATGGGTACTTCTGATGCAAGAGTTTGATTTAGTAGCAATCGATAGGAAAGAGATTGATAATCAAATTGCTAATCATCTATAGAGGCTAACACAATAAGAAATACTTGATATGGAAAAAGAGATTAATGAAACTTTTTCTGATGAACGACTTTATGTTGTAAAAGGGTGGGAAATACCTTGGTATGTTGATATTGTAAATTATATTGTTACTAGTATTTTACCATATGGATTAATAAAACAGTTGGCAAAGAATTTCATTCATGATGTAAAATCATATTTTTGGGATGATCCTTATATATAAAAGCAATGTAAAGATTTAATGAAGAGACGATGTGTGCCTTATAAATAAATTCAAGAGATTATTCAAAAATGCCATAACTCTAAATTTGAAGAACATTTTTGAAATGATAGAACTGTTCACAAAATTTTACAATCTAGATTTTATTGGCCTACTCTATTTAGAGATGTTAATATATATATCAAAACATGTGATCAGTGTCAGATAGTAGGTAATATTTCAAGAAGAAATGAAACACCTCTAAATTTTAATTCATAAATTGAAATTTTTTTATGTATGGGGATTAGAATTTATGGGACCAATTATACCCTCATTTGAATATATATATATATCCAATTATACCCTCATTCGAAAATATATACATATGATTGCAGTGGATTATATTTCAAAATGGATTGAAGCAATTACTTTATCTCATTGTGATGCTCGTAGTGTTTCAAAATTTTTAACTAAAAATATTTTTACAAGATATGGAATATCGAGAGTAATCATTACCAATGGAGGATCTCATTTTAGAAATGCAGCAATTCCAAGATTGGTGGAAAAATATAATATAGTGCATAAAGTTGCAACTACTTATCATCCCTAGACGAGTAGTTTAGGAAAAGTATCTAATCATGAAATTAAAAGAATTATGGAAAAAAGTTTTAATCCTAGTAAAATAGATTGTTCTACAAGATTAGATACTGCATTATGGGCATATAGGATAGCCTATAAGACACTTATAGGAATGTCCCCTTATAGATTAATTTTTGGGAAGACTTGACACTTGTCAGTTGAATTGGAACATAAGGCTTATTAGGCTATAAAAGAATTCAATTTCAATTTGAAAGAAGCTTATTATTGCAATTGAATGAGCTTGAGGAAATTAGAAATGAATCTTACGATAATACGAGGATTTATAAAGAAAAGATGAACAAATGGCATGATTGGAAGATAATAAAAAAAGAATTTGAACCTCGACATGAAGTTTTATTATACAATACAAGATTGAAATTATTTCCTAGAAAATTGAAGTCTAGGTGGAAAGGGCCATTCAGAGTTATAAAAGTTAATCCCTATGGGGCAGTTAATATTGAAGACCCCAAGATTGGAAGAATATTTAAAGTGAATGAGCACAGATTGAAATCATATTTTGATGGTCAAAGACCTGCTTTTAAAGAGATAGTAATATTGGGTCACCCAGAATAAGACTGGGAATGTCGGGCTGACGACATTAAACCAAACGCTTTGTGGGAGGCAATCCATTTGTATCATTGTTTAACTTGTTTTTGAGTTTTTTTTTTGTTTGAGATATTTCATGTATAGTTATGTTTATGTCTTTATGTAGTCCTCATATTAAAAAAAATATTTAGAAACATCTTTATTTTCCTTATTTTATGAAAAAATTGAGAATTTATTGGATCAAAATCGAAATGGTGAAAATTATGGAACTGGCGCATGATGCGCCACTTTCCAAAGAGCTGGCACATATGCGCCAGATCAGCGCATGATGCACTGCAGGTCCAAAAATGTTTAAAACGTGTCAAATGATGATTTTTGGCAATTTTTTCTCCACATAACTCCTAAAAACCAACTCCAAATGATATTTTAATGGGCGAAACAAGGGAAGAGTTGTTATTTTTCAATTCTTATGGCTTCCTACTCTAGAAACTCCGATATATCTGGAATTTTTAACCGGAGAAAGTTTGTCAGTTTTGATGCACAGAAATTGCATGATCTAGTTCTTGTGAAGAAAAGGCTTATCAAAGAAAGTGGATTTGTGAATCGAGGATTCAACACGCCGAATACTCTAGTAGAAGAGACTTTTGTGAATAAAAGTTGGGAAGTGTTTTGCTAGACTATTGTCATTGTTGTTGTTCCCATAATAAAAGAAAGTTTTGCAAATCTTCATGGGATCAACTAAGGAATGTTTTACGTGCGAGAAAAGTTTGTTCAATTCACTCCTTCAAGAATAAACGAGATTTTTATGATTGAAAATGTGCCTATCTACCATTATGCAAACTTTATCCCTACCAGAGAGAATATGAATGAACTCTACCGTTACCTTACGAATAAAGATGCTAATTGGGAGAACAAAGATGATGGAAATGTAAGTTTTCCTTCATCATTTTTAAATCCAATTTCAAAATTCTGACAATTATTTATTTCATTGAAATTACTGCCTACCATGAAAATTAGTAAGGTCACTAAGGAGAGTGTCATTCTGAATTATTGTATCAAACCAGAAAACCTATTGATGGTGGAGCTATTATTGTGAAATCAGTTTTGGGTTTGATTTTGAATGGATCCACAATTAGATTGGGACATCTATCTACTGTTTTCCTACTATGCAGCCAATCGCAAGTACCATATGAAAGTTGGGAAAAAATGCTAATTCCTTGGAAGCCGATAGATCCAAAAGTCTACTGCAACTGTATTGAAATGGAAGATGAAAATGATATGAATGTACTGATGTATCAAGGATCTCAAAGTTCATCACTAGTTCAGCCCTACTACAACTCGAGTGTACTTTCAGAGAGGATCAATAAGATAGAAAAAGATGTGTAGATTCTCATGCACGTGATTAGAAATATTACTGAAATACTAGATCATCTAGATTGGAGACTGAATGAACATTTTGAACATACAGGGTGTATTGAAGATGAATTGGTATGTATGTTCAAGAAACATGCTTGGATTGAGAAGGAAATTTCAACTGATGAATTTCCATTTTGACCCTTCTACAATTTGTATGTGCACTACCAACTGATGGTAGATATTCAGCGATAATAAAGAAAATGTTTGATCTTAATTTATGCACGGAATTTTTTATGTAGTATTGTTTGTTTTAGTTTGTTGTGTTGGAATGCATTTCCTTTCTAATGAACACTATCTATGTTTATGTTTTGAATTTTGATGTTTAGATTTCAGTGTTAGGAAGTTGGTTTGCTTTAGAACACTAAAATTTTGGTGTTAGAGTGATGTTTATATATGCTTACAAAAGGTTTATTTGAGTTAAATAAAGGTCGAAGTAAATCGATACGGAGCTGATTTCCACCAAAATTGAAATTTATAAAATTTGAGCTCTAGCGCATGATGCGTCAGATTGGCGCATAATGCGCCAACGTACAGAGCCTTGGCGCATGATGCGCCAAAGGTCCGAACATGCTATATTGCTCAAAAAATCACAAAATAGCACGGACAAACTCCATTTTTGCTACTTGAGTCATCTTCTACCTCAAGACCTTGGTCTAGGGCATCACATTGTGGGCGATAGAGAATGATTTGGAGGCTAAAAACTATAGATTTCATCTTCTCTTGGTAAGATCTTTACTTCAACTTTGAAATTTCTGATTTTCACCATGGATTTTGGGAGATCCAAAAATTAAATTTTTTTATGAAAAAAAAAAAAACTCATGGTGAAAAGTTTCTTACCAAATAACCTTGCTTGAGGAGTTAAATTTTTATTTAGTAATTTATTTGGACTATATTGGATTTTCGTAGAATTTTCAAATGGCTCCTCAAGTTAAGAGAGGAAAAACGTCTGAGGACTTTGACAAATGAAGATTTGTTAGTTTCAAAGCCAAACATAATTATAATACTCAGATGGAGACCAAGAGAATTATCCAAAAGAAGGCGTTTGCAAACCTGGGTGGCGAGGTCAAAAGATTGACGAGAGATTGAATCTTACCAGGAATTAGGAAAGATTCTGCTACTTCACTGTCGTAGCAATTGTCCCGATGGTTCAGGAGCTTCATGCAAACCTGAGATTCACTATTGATGATCACATCCTTGTTAGAGGTCAACAAGTTGAGTTTACTGTTGATCCGATGAATACTTTTTTATGGTTTGTGGGGTGTATTTTTTTATGAATATGTTGCATATGTGATGACTGATTCATCACTGGAAGAATTGATTGCATTTTGATTGATGGCAGATGGGAATGGAAGATTAAGAATAACAAGATAATTAACTTCCTTACTTCCATGTTAACTATTCAGTCAAAAATATGGCACCATTTCATTTTTATCAGACTGTTGCCAACAAATCATTTAGCTGATTTTACTAAAGATAGAGTTGTGCTCAATTATTGCATTCAAAACATGAAGGCAATAAATGTGGGTGCACTTATATTTCAGCATGCTCGAAGTATTACTAGTAGTTCTACAGCTGGAGGATTAGGATAACCTTTCTTGATTTTCACTCTATGTGAACAATTAAGAGTACAATCTCATAGAAATGAAGAGAGATTGTAGCCACAAAATCCAATTAGGGGACATGTGATTAGAGAGTATAATCATTTGTTGAGTCTAGAAGTGTAAGAAGGGATAGACCCTCTAAATCTATTGCAGGGGCATCTACTTCTAGATTAGTATCACTGGAAGGTATTATGGATCAACTGATGATTCAACAGATGGATTTCAAACTTAATTGGGGGAGATAGGAGCAAGAAATGCATATAATGATGAATATCGGCAGAGGAGAGTTCAACATGATATTGACTTTGAAAATGCCATGGTAAGACACCTTAGGGGTGAACCTAATGTGGATTTTCCTACTTGCCCCGGTTTCACTCCCTATGCTCCCATCGATGATGAAGAAGAAGAAGAAGAAGAATCAGATGATGAAGAGAAATGAGATGAAGATTAATATTTTATGAGTCTAGTTTAGTTTTTCTTATGTGTGTTTGTTATTTGTGTTTGTATTAGGATGTACTTTTATTTGAAACTTTTTTGTAGTAAAAGACTTTTTATGTTGTGATGTGAACTGAATCTATAATAGTTATTGTAGACTTTCATCTTTTTCTGCATTTTTAGTATTTTCAGTTTAGTATTCAATTTTTTGTATTTATGTTTTTTATTCTCAACAAGTTCTTTAGAATATATTATATTTTATTTCATGTTTTAAAGCCTGTATGTAGTTTTACAATTAGTACCTGCAGTATACCAGAGCCCAGTTTCATAGTTAGAAATCTTCTATAGGTTACTTTTTATTTTCATGCATTTATTGTTTTCTTTCACCTATTAAATTTTATATACAAAATATTTTTAAATTCATTTAAAAAATTAAGTTTGGGGCAAAGAAAACTTTATTTTGAAAAGGAGTAAACTAAATTTTAATTGTCCTTAAGTAACTATATTTTTAAAAATTGATTTAACATGGCTTAGGGAATTAAGATTTAATTTTAAATGACTATACTTATTTTTATAAGTATTCTAGTAAATTTAGGTAAATAGTTTTTATTAAGATCAATTCTAAAGTTGAAGATATTTTGTATGATAGGATAAGACTATGCTTTTCTATTTAAAGTAAAGGAAATTGTATTTTTGAAGTGTTAAAAATTTTAGAGTTTCATGTAAGAAGAAAGGAATAAGACTTTATGAAAAATCATAAACTAATATGAATTTATAAAGTAAAGAAAGGTATACATTTTTGACTTTAATAAGAGGATAGTGAAGTTCAAAATCATTAAAGGCTATCTAGATATAGTAATCCTCACTTAGAAAAAGAAAAGAAAATAAAGGATTGAAAAGATCCTAAAAGAGAAGGAAAAAAAAAGAAAAGAAAAGAAAAATAAGTGAGGAGAAGCTTGAGGAGATGCCTAATAAAAAATTGGCTTCACTTGAATCAACTTAGGGAAGGAGCTTTGTTACATTTTCTAAACTTATAGTGGAGTACTAGTAGCATTCCTAGTAAAGTTTTAATGAAGTTTTTTTTTCATATGAATGTTCTAAATGTCCTTAATATGACAAATTGGGATTTTGATACACCAAAATAATATACTATTTTAAGTACCTATTTTATGATTATTTTTTGTGATATTGCACTTTAAAGAAGGGTATTTTTGTGTTTTGTTGCAGGTATTTCATTTTTAGGCATTTGAAGTAAAAAATGGCAAAAAGGATAAAATTTGGAGCAAAAGAGACAATTTTGGATTCTTGCGCATCATGCACTAGATTGGCGCATGATGTGCCACAATCCAGAGAGCTAGCGCATCATGCTACAGGGACTACTTTTTCAAATTAAGGTGGTACGAGATGAATTTTGCACAAATTTTCAAAGGGACACTTGTTCTACACACCCCTTAGAGTGATTCAATGCATCTAGACACTTTGAAAGGTTCTTTTATGAAGGGATATGACTCTTGGATCAAATGACACATCTTTTAAATTCAAAAGAGTTGACTTTTGGAGTAAATTTTGAATTCTTTTGCAAATGAGACAGCCTAAAATAAAGGAAGAAGACTTGAAGAACTTTAAAGGGGGGGGACAAAAAAAGAAGAGTTGGAGGGTATGTACTTTCATTTGAAAACTGTTGTAGTAAAAACTTTTATGTTGTGTTGTGAACAGAATGTAAGAAGAGAGAGAAGGTGAGAGATTTTTTCTTCATAGTCGGTTCCATTTTTTTTTTGGGGGGTGGTGGCCACAATAAA
>NW_018251927.1:65886-66127 GCF_001263595.1 Phalaenopsis equestris | reverse complement strand
GAGGCTCTATCAAATAAACTAAGGAATATATGACATCCATTTGGTCTGTGAAGCCTTTATATTTACCGACAAGTTCCCTTATTTAATATACAGAATTAAATAAGGTTTATATTAAGTTGGGTTCAGACATGCTTCCTATAAGGGCAAGCCCCTATAGTTAATTACATCTTAAATGACCAAAGTCACGTAAGAAGACTCTCGATAAAAATCAGAAAATATTATCTTCAAGGAGTTTCAAAGG
>NW_018251927.1:63432-64955 GCF_001263595.1 Phalaenopsis equestris | reverse complement strand
AAATTTTGAATGTTGTGGCGGTGAATTTTATCTTGGTTGATTTTAATTTTGGTTTTGGTTTTGGTTCTGTGGCTATCCTGATAGCATACAAATTTGTGTAAGCACAAAAGTATAGCATAAAAGTACAAGAAAGACAATGTTGAAAACTGTAAAAAGCGTACCTGGCGAGTTTTCTCGTTCCACCACCTGAAACTCAAAATGCAAGTTAAGGCAGATCATATAGAGGCAAAAAGTCAGGTTTTTGTAATTTTCCTAACCCTATGTCATATCTTGGTGGGTCCTTAGGAGTTTAATTAAGGATGCTTTTGTTAAGCAAAGCATATTAAGTTAGTAGATCTCCAATGTATCCAACAGATCTAGAGAAAGAAGCAGGTCCGTGCTACTCTCTCGCTGCTTGGTGGAAAATCCTGAGTTCTTTTAAGCTTATTATATTGCTTAATAATTCATCCTATAAAACACCCTAATGCTCAATGAACATTGATGTCTCAATTATCCCTAAGAATAAGGTAATTATCATCTGTAATTTAATTTCGAATATTATGTGGGTGAAGACCCTTAAAGAGGCAAGTTAGTGTTGTTAGAACACTTAATCAAATTTTAACCCTAATTGGGCTTGTAGCGTTTGAAATATGTTTTGATTTTCAATGATATTTACTTTTCTAATCCTCATTTAAATGAAACTTGATTCAGCCTAAGTCACTACTAAGCCCTTAAGACCTAGGTGAGTGTCTTAATTAGTTTTGAGAAGGTTAGGCTTTTAAGTGATCATGATTCATGATTTGAGAAAATCAAATAGGGGTATTAAATTGATTAATTATTGACTTCAAAAGTCATATCCCTAAGTCCTAGGTTCATTTTATTTTAATAAACTTCTAAATTTTAATAATTTAGAAATTTATTAACTTAATTAAGAAAGTAAGGTTGGTTTCTACCAATTAACCCCTTGTGTTTCAAACATCAAATAAATTGACTAAGATCAGAGGTTACTCATTTCCCTCTTTAAATTAAGCCTAAATGTTAATTAAGGCTAATTTTCCAAAATTACACATTCACCCCTAAGGCTCTATCGCCTCATAATTTGTCAAATTCAATTCAAATGACTTTAAACTTTTTATCCTACCTCATTCATGGGTCAATTAAGACATCAAAGGAGAAAATGTGATTTTTCAAAATTGAATTTATTTTATATAATTATTTTAATTCAAAAATAGGATTTTTCAAAGAAAATTCATAACTTGACCAAGATAAATTCTAATCCCTTGAATTTTTTACTAGAGGTAACTTTAGACTAGAGAAGCCTTCAAAAAAAATTTCATGATTTTTTTTAATTTTATGTGAAATTTAAGAATTATTTTAATTTATGGACTATTTATTTAATATAAAATATTTCAAATGGTGAAAATTAAGTTTTGTATTTTTAAATGGTCCTCCTGAGGTCAGAGAACTCAGAGAAGAAGATTTTATATTTTTCTAAATTTTATTTGATTTATTGGAATTATTTTTAGTGAAAACTCATTTTTAGC
>NW_018251927.1:56934-63176 GCF_001263595.1 Phalaenopsis equestris | reverse complement strand
AAAATACCCCTGATCACAGAGAACTCAAAAAATAAGTTTTTATAAATTTTTTAGTTATATTTTGATTTTTAAAAAATCATTTAAATGTCAAAAGTAATGTTTATCTTTAAAAATCAACTTAAGTTATCAAATAAACTCAAAATATTTTGAAATATTTGTGGTGAGTTCTTTGGATCAGAAACCATAGTGGAGATAAAAAAATTAAGTCATTTAAATGTTTATATTTTCTAAAATTAATTATCTTAATGATTTAGGGTTTGTGAAAATGAGGTGTATTTTAAATGACATAACCCATGAAATTATTTCCAAAAGGCTCCCTGGTCATCATAAACCTTCCAAAATTTTCTTAGATTTTTTTTAAGCAACATGCTAATTTCCATGATTTTTTGAGATAATTTCCATGATTATTTTAAGGAAATGATGTGAAATAACTTGAAAAATATGGATCTCTATATAGGAACCTTCTCTGACTTTGCAAAAATCAGAGAATGTTTCCCTTGATAGAGGCTACAACATGTCAAATTTCAAGCCAATGGTACATGCCAAAATTTCAAGCCAATGTGATGTGTCAATAGGCATGGAGAATCAAATGATTCAAAAATGTGTTTAATTAATTAAAAATATTCTATGCATCAAATGTACTTGAAATTTACTCCACATTGTTCTCCCCTGTTCGCTGAGCAAGAGAGTATTTTTATTTTATTTTTGTGATTTTTCTACACCAAGATATGAATTTTTGAAGTTAGAGGTATTTAAATAAATAGGAAAAATCCCCATTTATCTATTTAAACAGCGCGTGCTGACTAGATCCTAGGTAGCTCCAAAGGCACGCGTGATGTACTCTGGTTGGACACCGCAATTCACATAGCTACTGACTCGGCCCGCGATTTATGTTTTGAAGCACTGTCCGGCTTGATCTCCTTCGTCTATTCGATACACGCTTGATCAAACGACTCCCCGTCATCGTCCCCAATAGAGTGATCCCGTGACCGTCCACACTAAGACCCTAAGATCTCAGCCTAGATTCAACCAAATCACTTCAAGTTTGATCCTATGGACTCGTCTAAGTGAGATGAAAACATCCATACGGTAATCATGCAATTAAATTAAGCCTAATTGAATTGTGATCAAAATAGGCTTGAGAGGGAGAGAAGTTTTATACCTTTGCTCTAAGAAGTGAAGCTTCAATCCGAGGGTCGTAGCATGTTTGCTAAGGTCCAAAGAGGCTAGCGATTAAGCCTCTTTCTGTGGTGTTAGGCCTAAGTATGAATTCAATCATGGCCGGATTTGGGTGTTGGTCTAGAACTATGGTAGAGGCTCTGTGGAATGAGAATTTTATGGGGTTTTGGCTTCTTTCTTGGTTATGAAGGTGTAGGTAGAGTTAATTTGAGTTTGGTGGAGAGTGGAGGTGTAATGAGCTCTGTCCTAGTTTCCAACAAGGTTTCGAGCTCAAAATTGAACTCCGACAGTGGAAATTGGTGAGGAAAAGTAGTTGGAAGGCACTGGGGGGATCATAGGGAAGCTCTGTGGTCAATTTGGGGAGGTCTCTCTAAGAAATTTTTAGCACTTGCTTCAACGGCCATGGAGGTGGCCTTTTATAAAAATGAGGTTATGGTGGTTGTTATGGCCAATTAGAGGGTGTAATATGGTGCTTACGTGAAGGGCAGAGGAGCTCTACAATTCAATATGGCTGAGCTGGCCTCTTGGTTTGATTTGGGTGACGCTTCATGGGGGTGGCTCTCAATTTGGCCATTTTTCGCCCACTAGGCTGGTCGGCCAGCTAGGGGGAGGTGGCTAGGTGATCAGGGCATCAAGAGGAATCCATCACAACAATTTAATGTAAATGTGTTTTAATTTAGCAAGGATATCTTACGCATCTATATTTTTGGGAATAGGATCCCTTAATTTGGGGGACTTTTGGTCCATGGCTTAGTTTAGGTGGTTCGATGGGTTTTGGCTCAGCCTTAAGGTCTAACCAATGGCTGAGGTGGAGTTAATTTGATGACTTTGGGGTAGTTAAGCCATCTTTAATGCATAGGATTGGAATTGGGGTCAATTGAGATCAAATTAATGGGCATTTGAGTTGAATTTGAGGAAATTTGGGCCCTTAAAGGCAAATTTGGGGGTTTTTGTTAAAGATGGTCAAATTGGCCAAATTGGGTCATGTGATAGTTGAGAAAAATGAAATTGAGAATATTTGGGATTTGAGATTTTCTAGGAATTTTTGGAATTTTTGGAATTTTGGGCTATGGAGGGGTATTTTGGTAATTTGGCCAATCTTGGTGATTTTGGGTATTTTGGGTAGATTTAGAAATTTAGGCAAAATTTGGGGTCCCAAAAGTATCTAGGAAGTTTGGGGAATTTAGGGGCAAAAGGTGGGTATCTTGGTAGAGTTGGAGTGCCAACCACCATTAATAAGCCATGAACAAATGGAAACCCCATTTTGGGTTTTCTATGTAGTGGTCTTAGCTAAACCCTAGCCCAGGGCTTGTGGATTTAGGGAACCATCTACATGAGTCTCCCAAAAGTATCAAGGGACCAAAGCCTAGAAGTTTAGGTTTAGGATAGTGAGTGATTGTGAGTACATGTGATTGCAAGTAAGTGCCTTAGCCCTAGACCAACACCCAGAGTCAACCCCAAGGTCTAGCAATCCTAAAGGGTAACTCATCTTAAGTTCCCACATATTGACCTCACCTAATAAGTGCTAGAGGTTATGACCAATATATGGAACTTCAAGCTGAGTAGAGAAGAGTTTGAAATTCCTAATGGTGAGGGCTCCTTGTCTAGTTTTCTAAGAATAGTCAATAAGAAAGTCCTATGGCTAGACCTTAGGCTACTAAAGAGGAAAAATTAAACCTCAATCAAAAGTGAGGTCAACATTCATTTTATTTATAAGAGAGAATTGGGAGTGTTTGTAAAGAGAGAGAAGCTTGGAGAGAACTTCTAGTGATTTTCTTAAGAAGGATTGTAAGATAAAATGTACTTTTATTCGTGTTTTCTCATATCCTTCTCATGAATTATGAGTGTCTTCTTTATCCTTCTCCCTACTTTGAAGATTTGGTTTTGTGAAGAATAATTTTTTTTACAATTTTAAATGATAATAATTTGTAATGATTTGAACTCCGATCTTCATTTACTTTTCAATCTGGCCAATTGAAATGTTAAAACTTGTTGAGAGACATGTTCTTAAAAGAGATATGATTTCTACAACATAGGGAGAATCATATTTGATTTCATGGGAGAGCATGTCATCCATGGGATTGGGTGCAAATAAATAGGAGAATATACTTTCGTTGGAGGCAGAATTGGAGATTTTAAGGTGACTGATTAAAACCCTCAATTTGGTTCAGTTGATTAGAAACTAATGGGAGAGAGTAGTAGGAGCTCTAGATTGGCAACCGGTATCTTCCCAGCCTAACCATGGAATTAGGGACCAAACTCTGAATTATTCAATATTCCTTATAGCACTCGAAAGAGGGTAAATAATAGGATTGCTCCTAGTTAGCACAAAATAGTTTTTATATATATTTTCAAATGATTTCAATTTCTTTACAAACCATATAATCATTGTAAAGGGGAATGATACTTTCTTAAATTTGAACTTTCATCACAACAAAACTTTGTTTAATTTTTGTAATTTTATTTTAGTTTAATTTCTGTAATCTTACATCTGCATTTTAATTAGCATTCATCTGAGTATTTAATTTTCAAATTTTGCACTTTTCTTTTATTTTTTTTGTTTTTATTATAAAATAATTTCCAAAATTTACTTTAGGATTTTCCAACTTCCATGTGGGATCGATATCTAGGACTCCATTAGAGCCCATTATTACTTGCATGATATGTATACTTGTGTTGATATTTAGGAGAGATTTGGCAGTTTAAAAAAGAGTTTTAAAGGATAAATTATATTTATAAAAGGTGCTTTGTTAGGATTATATTGCATTTTTATTATAAATCTGCCTGCATCAGGTTTTTGGCATCGTTAAGTGGTGTCAACTTCATAAAAATTTGCATATATAAATCTGGCCGTGTCAAAGTCCTATGGATAGATCTTATGTACAAAGAGAAGAATCAGTCCTCACCAAAAAAATAAGGTCAACACTTCCCCAAGTGTCGTTCAACTCTCTAAGTAAGTTGTTAGGGCCAGCTTCTGCTATGAATTATTTCGATCTCTCCTCAATCTCACGTCGATTTAGAGAGTGAAAATACATTGGGGCTTAGGGCTGAACCCTAAAATACCATTTCCTTTTTCTAACTCCTTGCTTCCTCAAAGAAGGCGCCACACGAAGTCTAAATGATTGCTTAAATAATATTTTAATCTTTTCTCGATATAATGTTTATGTCTCTCTCTATCTCTCGCTCACTCTCTCTATCTTTCTTTCTCTCTCTCTCCCTTAATGTCCACCAAGAAATATATGGAATGATAGATTTTTTAAGCCATTTATCTCTTGATCAAATAACTTAATGAATGAGAATTTTTTAATATTGTTTTCAACTATTCTTGAACAGTCCTATCTTAACGGCTTCCACTATTTTCTTCTGACTTTTTAATGTTCATCGTGCATGTAACTCATAAAAAATATTAATTTTCTTATAGAACAATTATAATAAATTTTCCTTTCTTATTATTCCATGTCTCTTCCTATTATTTAAGGCACGTTTGGGGCAGCTTATCGAGAGCGGTAGCGGTATGAAAACTTCGCTGGGGTGTTTGAAAAACATGTTGGGCCCAGCTTATTCCTGTCGCTCCGACGCAGTTGGGAAATTTTTTTAAGAGACGGGGAAGCATGAAAGGAGCCGCATCTTGTGTTAGCTTCGCGCGTTTGGGTGAAGAAATTTCTCTGTGCCTCTCTTTGCTACCCCTCGCCCTCGCCCTAATTCTTCATGGCGAATCCTCTTTCCACGAAGCTTCTCTCCATGGAGAAGCATCTCTCTAACACTCTCCCCCTCACTCTCGCCCTCACCCTAATTCTCTGTGCCCCCATGGCGAATCCTCATCTACAACCCTATCACTCTTCTCCGAGCTTCAATCCCAGCAAAATTGATGTGTGAATCCAGCTCTGTCTCTATAAGCATGGTGGAGATGGGGAAACCCAATACCTGCTTTAGGGGCTGTTGCTCTAGCGAGAGCATCTGCCTCCACTTTCCTCTCTCGGAGTACTCTCTTCTTTCCACCATTGCTCAAGGCATAAATAAGATGAGTTAGATTCTACTTCAAATTCTGTCACAAACCCTCTATCCTCATTAATAACAATGTTATCCCTCCGATTAAAGGTTTCAAGAGTACTGTAATCGAAGCAAGGCTTCAAGGTTGGAGGGTCGCTGCTAAGAAGCCCATCCTCTCCATCTCCGAGGACCTCGATAAGTTCCACCGCGAGTTGCAAATTTTATGGTATGAGAAATTGTTCTTTTGTTCGAGCATCTTCGTTTCGTTTTGAAATTCTAATCATTATTTCTGAATTCGAAGCAAATTGGACCACCATGGTTTGGCTAAGTTGGTTGTTGTGAATTCAAGGCTTCCTAATTATATGTTCTTCTTTGTGTTCTATGAGATGGGAAGCTTGGCGCATAAATTGCATGTGGAGGAGTGAGTCCTTCCGTAGATGAAGCCCTTGTGATTTCTTATAATCTGGGCACGGCTCTGAAAATTTCTTGTATTTGTCTCTCGATTTGGTTCTATTGTTTCTGTTGGGAAATACGACTGGATTTTCTCCAAAGTTTAGAAAAGCAAGCTATAGAACATGAAATAGTTGAGAACAAACTTATTTTTTCTTTGGGAAAAAATCATATCTACTTGAATTAATTGTTGGAACATTAAATATATTTACAATGAAAATTAACTCATCTTATCTTTAAGAATCGATTGCAACGACATATTGCTGAAGTTAACTCATCGTTTAGGAAATACATTACATATTTTCTTCGTGAGATAAAAATCCCATCAACTCTTTATTTCACTACAAGTTCAAGGAAATAGTGAGCAGTGTATTTTAATTTTTGTAACTGATTTGAAATAGTTTGAGACTTTTGTTCTATCTTTTATTTTCCCCATACAGTTCTGTAGCAAACAGCTTAACCAAATAGGGGCAGAATAGTCATTTATCCAACAACAGCTGACAGTAAGTTGTTCTGAATAAGCTGCCCCAAACAGCAAGTCAGCTTATTCTGATAATTTGCAGATTATCAGAATAATCTGCTTATGAGCAGATTATAAATAATCAACAGCTGCCCCAAATAGA
>NW_018251927.1:55146-55636 GCF_001263595.1 Phalaenopsis equestris | reverse complement strand
TATATATATATATCTGTGTGTGTGTGTGTGTCTTTTAATTTAAGATTATTCTCTATAGCGTGCGGTATTTGCAATGTATGTGCTTGGTATAGAATCTTGCATCAATTAAAATCTCAATCATATGATGGCGAGAGTTTGCCTTGTGTAAGCCTTGTATATGACATTCTTTATGTAAGATTGAATTCATTTAACTATTACTTCAAATATTCAATACATTTATTTTCATATATACATAGATGTGTATATATATATTTATTTATTTATTTATTTATTTTGAAAAGATGGTTGACGGGCATAACTGCTAACCACCCTTAGCTCGCAACTTGTCAGGTCCGGGTTAAACCCATGCGCCAAACCACTCGAGTACCACCCCCATATAGCATCAGTCGCCTGGGGGGATTCAAACCTCAGACCAGAGGGGGCTTACAACTAATGAAGGAGATGTCTACCAATTGATCTGGGGACAGACGTAAATATATATATATATATA
>NW_018251927.1:48477-53186 GCF_001263595.1 Phalaenopsis equestris | reverse complement strand
GGTGGAGGAGAATGTCACGGACAAATAGTCCCACATCGGCTAGGTGTAGGGCCGAAAAATAGTATTTAAGTCCTGTGCTGAAATGTGACATGGTGCTTGCTTTGAGGCAACCGAAGGATTAGATAAAATTTATGATTTATTACTAGACAGAGATAAGGTCCACAAGAGTTTGCGGTGAGCCCGTACATAGAATTAGAGAAAATATCAACCTAGGAGAAATAAACTATGGAGGCAAAAATTGTATTTGGCTTATCTAGAGATTTGGAAGGTTTTCAAATGGGCTCAAAGGGCATATAAATTTTAAATAAAGGTCATTGGGGACCCAACTATAAAGTTTATAGTTCATTTAAAATATTAAATGTTTATCACTATTTTAAAATGATTTTATAATTAAAACTTTATCATCACTTATTTATATGAAAATTCCAAATTAATCTTTCACTTAGTTCTTATAATTTGAAAATAAGCATATTTATATAAAAGAATAGACCACATGACAACAAAATATATAACGATAATAAATAATAACAGGGGTTTTCACATGCATACCACAAATTTCTTACGCATGTACGTCTAACCCTAAGCTTCAATTTTTACAAGCATGCCTCCTTTTCTGTATAAAAAAAGTGAAATACACCTTTTTTTATGAGTAGATAACGTGGCAAATATATAAAAATTGAAGTTTAGGTGTTAGATATGTATAAGCATAAGAATTTCATGGTATATATGTAAATCTTCCACAAAAAAAATTCGTAAGGCTTGAAGTGATTTTATAAATGTCATTCAATAAGTACTCTAAAAATGTCCAGATATCTTATATGAGAATTTTCAAAACCACTGCACATATTAAGCAATTTAACAAAAAAAATCTGAAAATTACAGCACATATTAAAACCATTACAGCGTGTTAGCCGTTTCATTTCATTCAACATGATAAAAAAATCTCATTAAAATACATCAGTTCTAGCTTGCAAAACTCATCAACTTCTTAAGTTCCACTTACCTTTCATGCTCATAAAGAAAGAAAAAAACATGGCTTAGCCAAAATTTTGGTATTCCCTACAAATTGTCTCTTGTAGGGAAGAAAGTTGATATAATATAACAGCCAATTTATCAGATATCATCAATATAATCAAGAAGATCATCAACCTCCTGCTTTAAGATTGATAATTTCTGTTGATAAGGAGCAACCCTATTCTCGATTTCTCTGCCTATATATTTCTTCTCAAAACAGTCCACAACAGTCACATGTTTCTGCAATAATTTTTCTTGCATTTCCTTCTCCTTGGCAACCAGCTCCTCAACCTGTACAAGAAGCTAAGCTCAGTGATGAAATAAAAAACTCCAAAAGTAGATAGTGTAGCAGCTACGGGAGATAAAATAAGATAAATTAAAATAAAGGAAATAAAATCAAAATAGTCCCTACACTTTTTATGTGAGGGGGCATTTTAAACCCAGACTATCTGCCGTGCCGTGCCCAATTTTGTTATTTAACTCGGATTTAATCCAGAGTAATCAAATAGGACTATTGTGGATCATATTTGAGGAGTCGTTGGACTAAATTGAACACATTTATAGTTTGTGTACTGCCCACCCAACACTACTCTGACATAGCAGTAGTCGTATCAAGCAGAAGGATTTTTTACGAGGAAACGAAAAGAGATTCATAAAAGCAACCAAAGGATCGAAGGAGCACCTGCATGTGTGATATTCAAATGGCTCAAGAGAGAAGATGAGGTGGTGGAAAACCAGAGTTGCCCCAACAAGTGCGATACTGACAATGGGAAAAAAAAGGACCTCGTTTGCTTGCAGCAAAGAGATCGTCATTGTCAGGCGAACCAAATCGAGCAGATGATTGGGCTTTAGGTTCAAAGTACTATGTCGATGAGTTACAATGAAGGAGGAGAAGGCGAACAATTTCTGGTGCATGGAATCAAACGAAAAAGACAAAAAATGCTCGCAGGCAAAACTCTTGCGTCTAGAGCAGAACGATAAGGCTATTAAAGGCTAGAACTTTCACAGGAGTGCGTTATCGAAGATAAGGGTGATGGGGCTTGCGATCGAAGCCAAAGAAGAGCAAACAGTAATTTTGTCGAGCAGGAAGGCTTCTTCTTGTCGGTTTCTTGTGGGTTATGAAGCACCAATTCGAGCTGAAGCCATATATTTGAGCTCACATGTTAGTTTTCTTTGCATTTCTAATGTTCGAGCTTGCATGTTAGTTTTTTATGCATTTCTAATGTATTTAATTTATCATTTTGACTTGAGTTTAATTTAATTTTATAAAAATTTTATAGGTAAATATGTAATAGTATAAATGAAAAAAAAAATCAATTTATATTATCATACTTAAATAATAATAATAAAATTATGGGAAAATATTTATAATAAAGGGGTTCTTAAACCATGCAATTTATAGGTAAAGGCTCCCAAACAATTAATTTGCTCGAGAAGGACTCCGTCGTGTCCTTTGATGTCGTTCTTTTCTCTTCGTCTCCCGTCAGCGCGGGAACGGAGAATTCGGGCCCAAGCAATATGGGCAGGGTTGCAGTTAGAGACGAGCAACCAGGCAGGAGAGGAGCCAAAGCTGCAGACGATATCGACATGGGCAGAACAGGACGAGACAGGCTTGCAGAGGCGAGAGGCTTTACAGAGAGCGGGATGGAGGAGGACGCATACAATGGATTTGAAGTAGTTGATTTTTTAAGTGATGCAAGTGGAGGTGAAAGGGAGACGAAAGAGGAAGCGAAGCTCCACTCAAAGGAGACGCAGAGGGTGAGCTTGGCTAGGGTGGAGAGCTTGAATGGTGGGAGTTCACAATTAGTTATTTCAGCGAGAGACAGCATCGCTTCGCCTACTCGGCTTCGGAGGATGTTTGGACAACGACTGGGTCCATGACAATGCCTTAGTTAATGCTCTGCAAGCCTGTTTTGTCATGTTCTACCCATGTTCTCTGCTCCCGCACCGACTAAGACACGAAAAGAAAGGAATGGCACCAGAGAAGGACGTGACGGAGTACTTCGCGGGTAAATTAAATGTTTGGGAGCCCACCTATAAATTGCATGGTTTAAAGACCTCTATATTTTAAAAACACTATATTAAAATAGCAATAAGTCAATGATAATATTATTTGAATAAAAAGGATGAATCTTTAAATTAAATTGATGATTTATAAAATTAATAAAAGACAAATTAGTGGAAAATAGTAAGATTTAATTATCATAAAGTAACAAGAATATTTTATTTATGATTACAGGTTTTTTGTTGAAGAAAAGAGAAGACAAAGCCCCATCAAACAGTAAGAGATAATAAATGTTTAGAATTACACTAAATGATCATATTAGATAGTACAAACCTTAAAATACTCTTAGATTAATTTACATAAAGTTTAACTGAAATGCATATTATTCTCTTTCATTATATCAATATAATTTAGGAGTATGAGCATTAACTAAATATAGTTCGCTCATTGTTATTTTAAACTAACATTTCAAGTTTAATTAATTGATTAGAAGACGAGAAATAGATGAAAAAATTGTGGATCTGCCCAAAGATAAATTTATAACTGCTTTAATTTAATCTTTTTTTTTTTGTAGTGACATTTTCATTTGTTAATTGTTAGATATACAAAATGAATATAAAAATTTTTAATTTCCATTGCATATCGTTTGTATCCGCATTGATTAATTTCAAGCCCCGCGTTAGATCTTGACGATCTGGTATTAAAAGTCACATATAAAAAATCAAGGGACCATTTTGATGTTTGTAAGAAAAATTAACTTCTTGTTACCGAATGAATGAAACCATATTAAATACTGATAATTCCTAGGAAAAAATGAGATGAAACATATTAATTAGTTTTTGTTTTTTTTTTATTTTTTAGCAATTTTTTTACATATTTCTTAAAGGTGCATCACACATTTGATTTATGTGTAATTGGAGTGATCATAATCAGATTTTTCCAAGGATCCAAAAAAAAAATCAAGCAAAAAAATTTCAAGCACATTTGTTAACCCAAAAACTTTATGCTGTGGTCTGCAATATGCAGAGTTTTAAGTATACTACAATGAAGTTGAATAAAGAAGAATCGAAGGATTGGGGAGTAAAATTCTATAAAAAGATCTTCCAGACTACAAGCACATTTTAGATGAATTGCACATTACAGTAGTTTTAGGTACTTGGCAGGAAGTGTGTAGACTCTGTTAATTTAAATTCTCGATATTTTAAAAATTCATTAAAAGTAGTAATCAGGCTTATTTTTGGGTGTTCGTCAAAAAACAATAAACATGACAAAAACCTCACTAAGAAAATAATAGAAAATTGAACACCATGAAAAGGATCGACAAATCACCAAGGGGAGAATAAAAATCAACAACAGCAAAGCCTTAATTCCACTACGTGGGGTCGGCTACATGAATCTTTTTTCTCCATTGTGTCATATTTAGTGTCATATTTTCATTTAATTCTAGTAAATTAAGATTATTTTTAATACAATAAGCCCAAGTCTTCCTAGATCTACTGCCTTTCTTAACACAAGTCAAATCTAAAACATCTACTCTCCTAATCGGATCATCGGATGGTCGACGATTAATGTGACCAAACCATCTAAGAAGACTTTCTCTAATTTTGTCGGTCATAGGAGCTACACCAACCCTATCACGGATATAATCATTTCGCATTTTGTCTCTAAGTGTAAAGCCACTCATCCACCT